>NC_081326.1:47941286-48241286 GCF_026419965.1 Kogia breviceps
CCTGAGCTATTTAAATATAGACATAGAAAATATGTGACTTGTCCTATATTGTTTAAGTTGGTACTGTTAAGTTTTGCAAGACAGTAGTGCAGTTAAACAGTTGGCTTCTGATTTTTACATTCTGCTAATTTAAAATCTATTATATACTTAAGGTTAATGCAAAGATTTACACATCAGTTTGTTTCTGGTTAATTGTCGGGATGTTAAAATATTCAATGATTATGTCAGTTGTCTAGCTCATATGTATGTATGTTTTGCCTGTTTGGTAGTGTAAATTAAGTTAACTTTGTGTTACAGTTAAGGTAACTCATTTCTCCCGTTCATGAGCTCTTCAAGGCCTCCCTCATCCATGTTATTTCTGCTGTTTGAGGACTATTTAAGGACTAAATTAGCTCTTCCTCCACATGATAAAAACAAAGCAATGAAACTAATTAGCCCATTTTGCTGCTAGTTCTTATCACTGGAAAAAGTTTTGAGAGAACGAGATTGAAGCTAATGTGTTAGCTAAAATGACATATCTGGAATTAGATGTATGGATTTCTAATACTGATATTTTTGCTCTTCCCCATAAACAAGGCAAATCAAGACTGGACTTACTGACATTTTAATCACATCCCCTTTACAATATGTAACTTTTGGTATTAAATGAATAGGTATTAAATGAATAAAGGTATTCATGTAATAAATAATAGGTATTAAATGAATAAAGTAATCTTATTTATTCTACATTCTGTGATTAATTTTTATGTTCAAAGAAAACACCTTCTCAAATGAACTTTCCTTCAAAAGAATGTATATTCAGGTTTTCATAAGGTGACACTTTAGAGCAGGTTTTTGATGTTTGGCTAAATTGTGTGAAAAATCTAAACTTAGGTTTATCTGGGAATAAAAAATTTTTCAAGAATACTTTTTTTCAATGCAATCTTTGTTCACTAAAAAGTGTGAGTGAATACATTACCTTTGGAGCTCTCATTCTCCAATTCATATTCCCTTGGAGTTTTTGTTACTTTCCCAATTCCGAAGGATTAGTAGGACATTTCAGAAGAACACTGCAGGTATTTTTGAAAGCCTGTCTGATTCAGCGCCTGCCACTGTGTAAAATTATCAGTTCATTCCCTCGCCAAATGAACAGCAGCAAAAGTCTGTTACTTCAGTCCCAGAGAATGTGTTTCCACCATAGATACAGGGGTAAGTATGTATCATTCAATCAGGTTACATTTTTAAAAGCTGAAATGCAATGAAATTAATAAGCTCAGACATGGCAATATTTGGCATTCTAGAAAGAACTATCTCTTTAAAGGTATTAGCATAAAGATAGCACATTTGTTTATTATGCTTCCAAATCAGCTCCTAGTATCTCTGCCACAGGTAACAATTGACTTTTCAGGCTTCAAGTTAATAGCCTTGTCTCTTGCTTGTAGGGATCAATATTAGTATTAATTAATCACCATTATCAACACTAGGATCTGGTTCTATTTGTTGTTACATCAGCAAAATATCAATATAGAAAGTGGACTCTCTGATCGTCATGGCAACTTCATCTCTTGGGTCAAAGAAAGTTTATCTTATCTGTGCATAGAGAGTGGCAAACTGTTTAGGGATCTAGTTTGAACTCTAAGAACATTGATTTAGTTTTTGCGAATAGAGGCTGAATTCCAATCACAAGGGATAGGTAAGATTTAAATATTAATGCCGAGAGGCTTGTCTGAGAGGGTGTCATACCATTACTGTCAGACTGTCTTTTTGAGATGACAAAAAGAGAAGAATTGTCTAGTCAGGATTATTTAAAGCCTTAGTAATTTGTGCTTTTGACAAATACTTCTAAAAATGAATATATGATAATTACTGGGTAGAACTGGTTTTGGTCAAGATTTCAGGTGTTAAAATAAGCAGCTCTTCTTTTTTCTCTTTCATCCCTTCTTTCCTGGTCCATTATAATAATGTATCCACTATTTTTAAAGTACTTTTGCGGGCCAGTTTTGCCTCGCGATGGGTGCAGGATAACCAGTCCCATGTCTGAGGCCAGAGAGTTTTGCTATGAAAGGTCCATGGAAGAAGTGTCATGGGACTATTTTAGTGTTAACAAATATTCATTGCTAATAAAGGAAATCCTAATGTAGTAAGCTGAAAGGATAGATGTCTTCAAAGGATGTTTGCAAAGATAATAAGAGGTCCTAAGTTGCAAAAGCCAGGAAACAAAAGACATGCTATTTTGTTGATATTTCTAAGAGACAGTGATCACTTAAAATGAACATTTTTTTTTTTCTAAATCAGATCCTTGGAAATTCATCTTATTCTTTTAAAAAATTATGCTGAAGAGTAAAAACTGGGTTTAGAAATGGTGCCTGAAATGCTCTACTTTACTTTTAAGCTTGTGGGCACTAAATAAACTTAAATATGTTTGTATATGGGGAAACTGTATATGTATCTCATGATTTTGGAGATTTTAAAAATGAATGTTGAGTGCCTGATGGCTATAACCAATGCCATATAATTGCTTATTCATTCCAGGCATTGTCCATGTTATAGCTGAAAGTCAACTCTTTATATAGTCTGCAAGGCAGCGCCATTTAATATTTAATATTCTGGTAATATCCCCATGAGTGTAAAAAAATAAAGGGAATATGTTTTAAGAGGCACTAGTGTAATATTTAGTATTAAATGGACCTTCATTTCATCTGGGCATCTGCCACTGACTGTTGCCCCTTTGAATTGTTAGAAGTTGTTGAATGGTATTAGTCTGATGTTTTCTTATACATGATTTGACTTTTGATAATGTTAGATGTATCTTAACTAACTACCACAAATATATATAAAATAGCTTATATATAGGCTACCACAAACCTATATAATTTTAATAGCCCACATAAAACCTGTAACACTTAGCTTTTGTGCAGCCTATTTTAAAAGCTATTTTAAACCTTAAAATGCATCTAAAATTATCTCTAAACGGACATTTATTGAAGATATATTTAACATTATTTTTTAGTTGATTCCCTTCTTAGAGAAATCCTTTTGAAGATATGAATTACTCTAATCTACATTTGTAGAACTTTGGTGAACACCTCTTGTTGAGACAGTAGAAGAGAATTTTCAACAAGTTAACATCTATATAATACTGCATATGGAAGATTTCTTGTGTGAGTTACTTGACATAGGTTTTTCAGCCACAATCTCTAAAATTATTTTATTTATTTCAAAATTTGGAAATATCTTTAAACTTGAGTAGGGTGAAGAATTAGTTACAAAACTGAGACCAATATTTGTCCTTTATTACCTATTAATCTGGAACTTTAAATTTTCTTATTAGTGTTCATTTGGGATATGAATAATAGTGTACTCTTTAAGAAAGACTTGCTTTGTTGTGGTATATTCTGAAATTGTTGTGAGCCTACAATAAACTGGAAGTTAGAAGATTAAAAATAGTTAATTGACAGATATTCAAGTTCAGTTGAGGGCCAGATTCCTCTAAATGTGTGCCCAAAAAATAGCTGAAAATCTTATACTACTAAGTGGCTTTAAAGATAATAAAAAATAATAATGATAGTAAATAATAATTGGATACACTAAATATTGTCCATTTCCCTCTTGCTTACTATTTAAATTCCCTAATTTAGAAGAAAGGTTTTAAAGATTATCAGGTAATTCAATTAAAAGTTCTGATTATTTAAAATTAAATGATACAAATTTGTGTTATCATTAATTTTAGTAAGAATTCTTGCTTACTGTGTCTACTGAGAAGTTCAAAGCCTTAAAAAAATTTTTTTTTTAATAAAACGCTTTGAATTCAGTGGGAATCTTTTGAAATGCTGTACAAATTATTCTTGTACTTTCTCATTTGTTGTGTACAAATTATTTTCATGGTGTTCATTTTCATTCATGTCAAAATATTATCAAAATATTATCACTGTAATACATTGTGAGTTTCATAGCCCATACTTTTATGATTAAGGTATATATTTATGTGAATAAGTTTTGTGGATAAAGTTTATGCTGCTTTTAAAATACTTTCAAAATATAGTTCAGTGAAGATTTTAATGAGAGCTGGATGGGATATTGACAACATTGCCTTTAATGAAAATCCTATATTCATCATAAAAGTTGTTCTTTTGATTTTAAGGAAAATGTTAGAAATTAATTACTCCTTGAAGAAAAAAGAACACTAAGTTAAGCAAGTGGATACTTATGCTAACATAGAGTATTTATACCCACAAAATATGTCTATATTTCACTCTTCTCACTTTTGTGTAAAAATTATGTAAAAGATATTTTCTTTGAATTAAAAAGTTTTATACTCATAATCTATGTCATAGTTGATTCCTTACCCAACTAGTTTATGTGTTCGAGTACATTCTTTATATCATTAGAGCAGTGGGTCAGCTAATGTCGATTTGCCAACAGCATTGACAGTCTAAACATTTTTTTCCTCCAAGACTCCAGTCAATAGGAATAGATAAAAAGGCTTTTGATTTTCTGACTTATTTTTATTTATTTGGGATAAAACTATCTGAATTTGTATTGTGCACATTTATCAATTAGGTCTTCTTTCTTTTCTTGAAGTGACCTCCTGAAATTCTCATTTTGTTAGCCTTTCTGCCCACATTGCCATGAAAACAGTGACTTTCCCAATGATGTTTGACTTGTACCTGAGTACTTTTACAGATTTTTGATTTATTGGGCCTCCCACAGCCAAGAACAGACTCAGTGGGCAGGAGAGACTGACCAACATGGGACCTGTGCAGATCTGAAATATTCAAGAGTTCATTTGCAAATATATTAGGTAGCTGCTAAAAATATCACCCCACTTCTTAATGATGTGCATCTTGGACACACTGGCACATATTTTGTCATCAAGTTGCTTAAGCTTCTGAAGTCAGGGCTACAACTGGGTCAGATGATAAGATGAGCACAACAGAGAAACGAAGAGAGCGTCTGATAAAACCTGATTGATTGATGTCTGGCTTCCCCACCATCACAGGCAGTTGACAGTTAGTTTGGGATCAGATGATTTGGCTCTTGCGATAGAAGATGGGGCCGGGTAGGCAAGCCTGAAGGACAAAAAGGTCAGTTTCTGTGTAGTGTCAAGTGATGTCGAGCTCCCACAAGGTGGGGCATTGTTAATATTTCATTCTTTCTTTTTTAGGTCCAGGCCCTAATATTTGATAGTCACTTAAAGGCATGAAGATTCAGTCTACAAACAGAAATCTGTGACTACCTTCTTGTTTTTTTAATCTAATGTTTTTACATGCTTTGTGTCACAAGGGCAAGGGCATATTTTTTTTAATAATTATGTGATATTTTATGTAATACTTTGCAATATATAATGACTTTTGCGTATTTCATTTTATTATAATCTTGTAAGGCAAAAATAATCATGACACATAAATTGGCTAAATTTAATATTAGAAAATAATTTTTATGGAGAAATATAGATTTACTGAGGGGAAATTACAATGTAAATTAATCTAGAGTTATCAGCTCCAGGTGTTCGGGTATCACAGATTATGCAAAACTTAGGTGAAAAATATTCTATTACATGGTTTAGACATGTCAGAGTTTGGGAAAACCTTTCTAGGCACAATGGGAGAACTTTATATTTTGTACAGGTCTGTGGTTAGTGAATGATTGTGGCTGTAGTTTGCTGAACTTTACTCTTGCTGGTGATAGGATTATTATAATGTTTCTTTGTATTTTAATCATGGAAAATCCCCAATTCTTGACATATTAAAATCACCTAAAATATATGTTAGCCAGTTTATATGCTACTAGAGAACAACACTGTAGATCACTTTTGAGTTTGAACATAATTAATAGTAGATATTGATTATATCTACTATTAGGTAAATTAGATAAATTATGTCTACTATTAGAAGAAACGAGGAAGGGAAGAAAGAAAAAGGAAAGAAAGAAAACCAGAATAGCTAGTTTTAGAATAAAATGTTTTCCAGTGTTAGCCATGAACATTAGTAAAACCGTTATAGTATTGGAATTTGGACAGCTTGGATTTGAATTGAGATTTAGGACAGTTTGATTCTCTGTAGAAATCCTTTAGGATGTATCGCTTTTCTCTGAGTTTTAAGGGTCAGATCTCCAAAGGACAGTTGGGTCTCAGCTAATACTGTAGGCTTAATACCAACAGGATGAATTCTGCAAGGTGCTGTATTACTGATAGTATAAGTGGAATACTGTATGAAAGCACATACGCCAAAACCTGAAGTGGGACTCATAATAAGTGATCAGGGAATGGGGGCTAATGACCATTTCAGTCGTGATTAGTAATACTTCCAAGAAAGGTGCCATAAGAAAATGACCTAGTCTCTTCTACATACATTTATATGGAACAAAGAGACCTATCTATCTATCTGTCTACCTCTCTCTCTATCTATCGTCTCAGGAATAATGAGGAACCATTATAGGTGTGGATACAAAAACTTTTTCAGAAAAGATGTTTCTGGCAAAAGAAGCACTTTAGTGATTCTGTTCTGATGGTCACATTACTGATGGATATTATTTACTGGTGGTAGCTAATAATGGTCAATACTTTTTGTTACATCAGGGAAATGAGAACACAAGTGGATTTCCCTAGCACAGCTGCTGTATAAGTCTGTGATACATTTCTGTTATTCATTAAAAATGATGTTTCCTTTTAAGGTGGTATAACAGTTGTAAAATGCAAATTGCTTTGATAAGTATTTAGAGGTTTTTTTTTTTTTTTGAGTATCCATGAGCAGCTGTCTAAAGGTTTATTTATTTTTCTTTTAATAAATTTATTTATTTATTTATTTTTGGCTGTGTTGGGTCTTCGTTTCTGTGCGAGGGCTTTCTCCAGTTGCGGCAAGCGGGGGCCACTCTTCATCGCGGTGCGCGGGCTTCTCACTGTCGCGGCCTCTCCCGTAGCGGAGCACAGGCTCCAGACGCGCAGGCTCAGTAGTTGTGGCTCACCGGCCCAGTTGCTCCGTGGCATGTGGGATCTTCCCAGACCAGGGCTCGAACCCGTGTTCCCTGCATTGGCAGGCAGATTCCCAACCACTGCGCCACCAGGGAAGCCCTCAGGGAAGCTCTCAGGGAAGCCCTCAGGGAAGTGCAAGAGGGTTTCCTTTTCTCCACACCCTTTCCAGCAATTATTGTTTGTAGATTTTTTGATGATGGCCTTTCTGACTGGTGTGAGGTGATACTTCATTGTAGTTTTGATTTTCATATCTCTAATGATTAGTGATGTTGAGAATCCTTTCATGTGTTTGTTGGCAATCTGTATATCTTCTTTGGAGAAATGTCTGTTTAGGTCTTCTGCCCATTTTTGGACTGGGTTGTTTGTTTTTTTGATATTGAGCTGCATGAGCTGCTTGTAAATTTTGGAGAATAATCCTTTGTCAGTTGCTTCATTTGCAAATATTTTCTCCCATCCTGAGGGTTGTCTTTTCCTCTTGTTTATGGTTTCTTTTGTTGCGCAAAAGCTTTTAAGTTTCATTAAGTCTCATTTGTTTATTTTTGTTTTTGTTTCCATTTCTATAAGAGGTGGGTCAAAAAGGATCTTCTGTGATATATGTCATAGAGTGTTCTGCCTATGTTTTCCTCCAAGAGTTTGATAGTGTCTGGCCTTATATTTAGGTCTTTAATACATTTTGACTTTATTTTTGTGTATGGTGTTAGGGAAATTAGAACACTCCATGTGGTTTTCAACTGCATACTGTTTTTGCATATGGGTAAGCTGCATCTGAAAAATATCTAATTATTCATTGAGGAAAATTAGAATTGACAAATGAAAAAACTGCCACATCATAAAAATAATTCAGATCAGCAGTACCTGTGAATGGAAAGTAGCAATCAGCTATTTGGTCAGCCAGACTGCAATTTCTTGGTTAGTTCTACGGCTTCGGAACTCTCACTTAAGGAAGAGTATGAGTTTGAGATTCAGTGGCTGGACTGATTAGTCTGACATTCACTTTTATGTTTTTTCATCCTTGGTTTGTAAGTTTGCATTTTGAAAAGAGATGAACAAAAGGATTCAGGTGTGGGATGTTACTAAGGAAGACTTTTAGGGATTTGTTTTCTCTAAACTGGTTATCACCAGTGTTCTTTATACGGAGAAATAATCTCTTAGGTATTACCAGAGGTGAAACAAATGTTGACTGCACATTGTTCTTATTAGCCCAAGAAGGAAAAATGAATTATTATATATTGAATCAAGAACTTTTAGCCTGGGATCCATAGACTTTGGAGAGTTTGAGAATATCCAGACATTTTATACAAAATTTTGTGTATTTAAGAATTTTTCTGGGAAGAGGTTTTTATGAGACACTCAATGGGCTTCACAGCCCCACGAAAACTTTAAGACCCCTCAAAAGAATTTCTGTGTAGGTGGCTATAATGATCACTTGTTACATTGCAAAATGTAGCCGTATAAAATAAGAACAGTTTCACTTTTATTTGCCAAAAGATTCTTTCAAAATCATAAAATCAAATCCTATCACCTTGCTGTTGTAAGTCCTCCAGTGGATGTCCTTTTCAAATTACATCTGAGTTTTAAAAAATTGCTTATTGCATCCTCTGTGATCTGTTTGTTGCCTTCTTGTCTGACCTGATCACCAAGTATACCATGATCATGTGCCCCTTCTCTCCCCAATTCCTACCCTGACTGGCCCCCATAAACCACCTACATTCCCTGCATTTTATCTTTACTGGTCTTCATTTTGTTCCTTGAACATGCCAAGCTACTTCTCTCTCTGAAATGCCGTTTCCCTAGATTTCCATATGGCTGTCTTCTTCTTATATTCACTTTTCACTTCACATGTCAACTGTTAAGAAAGGCCTCCCTTAGCCCTCATTTAGAATTTTCTGTTCCCATACATGCCTCAGTTTGCTCTCTAGCCTGTTACCTTATTTTATTTTCATTACACTGATGTTTATCTGAAATTATCTTCTTTATTTATCTGTTAGTATGTGTACTTCTTTATTAGATGACTTCTCACTAGAATCTAAGCTCGATGGGCAGGACCCGGTCTTGTTCACTTCTGTACCTCCAATTGCTAGAAGAGTACCTGGAACGTAGCAAACGCTCAAAGAATATTAGCTGAATGAATGAACAGTTTTTTAAAACTCAGCATCATTTCCTGTGGTTTATCTTTTAATAAAAGTGGTGTTGCAGTTTTCCACCCAAAAGAAAAAGAGTTACTCACATGCTTTATATTTAAATTAAATTAACTCCCATTTCCTCATTCAACAGTCATTAAACAAAGTATCAATTGTGCGTAATGTGTTAAACCATAGGGAGGAGAAAATACAAAAATCAACAAACTATGGTCTCTCCTGTCAAGTAGCACATTAGATAGTGATGGAGAAAGGCATAATTACTGTACACTATGATATGCTCTTGATAGATGGAACTAGAAAGTGATATGGGTACGAAGATGCCTCTGTGACTCAGCATAAGCCTCTAGGATGAGATCTTACTTAAGCTGGGTCTTGAAGGAGGAGTTGAAGATCCAGTCAGGACAAGAGGGAATTGTATCCCAACAGAATCAACAGCTTGGCCAAGAGCAGAAAGGCATTAAAGAACATAACATTTTCAAGGTCCAGTGAATAGTTGTGAGCAAAAATGAAAAGTACATAGAAAACAGTGACAGAGAATGCAGCTTGAACTTTATTTGGCACCAGAGTTTTAAAGGACTTTGTGTGCTGTGTTAAAGAACTTGAACTTATTCTTTAGATAATTGATGGTCAATGCAGATTTTGCAAAATAGAGCCCGATTAGTGCATTTTGAATGTATTTGGTAATTACCAATTTGGTATAAGAGAGGACAAGAAAACCGTGAGCTGACAGTGGGTTCTAGTCAACTTTCATTTTGTTAAATTTAACAATTATTGTTATCTTTAATTTAACCTTAGACCTCTGTGTTAACCCTCCAACTTTTAGATGTTGATTTAATAACAGCGTTGTGGCGGATGGCTAAAACAGTCACTGAGGGCATTCAGTAGTTTACTATGAGTATTTTATTGAGGTGAGACAATGCATGCGAAAATAAACGAAGAGAGCAATATCTTTTTAATTGAATCTGTTTGTGCTTAACTCATGAGATTGTCTTTGAGGGTAGTTTTGCATTCATTCCTATGCATTAGCCTAATTTTATAACTGAGTATCGAGAAGGATAAATTTTCAATAGCAAGTGGGCAGACCATTTGTAACTGGGATTGCGAATTGCTGCGACCTCTTTGAAAGACAATTTGTCAGTTTTTAGCTATTAAAATTGCACATATACTCTTTGACCTAGCAATTCCACATATCCCATAGAAACCTTCATATGTGTGCTCCTTACAGCATGGTTTGTAATAGCAAATAATTAGAAATAACCTAAACGTCCATGAATAGGGAATATGGGTTAAATAAAGTTGTGGAGCAATCTCCAGTGTCGTTCCTGTGTTAAAAAGGATGAGACAAATGTGTCCATGCTGCTATGATAATATCTGAAAGACTTATAAAGTGAAAACAATATTTCCGTATGGCATCTCTCTACTTCTATTTTAAGAAATGAAAGAATGAATAGATACATGTATATGTGTATATCTTCATGAAAAGTGTCTGAAAATGTGCAAGAAACTATCAATGATGCTTTTCTGTGGGAATTAAGACTGGGAATTTGGAGGAGGACATAGATTCCCTTATTGTCATACGATTACCATTACTACTACTAATAAATTCTGTTGTGAGGGGGAGGTGTGTGAGGGGTAGGAAATAGTCAAGTACATATTGCCAATATAATTAAGTTTATTTTTATTTATTTTATTTTATTTTTTATTTTATTTTTTTTTGTGTGGTACGTGGGCCTCTCACTGTTGTGGCCTCTCCCGCTGCAGAGCACAGGCTCCGGACGCGCAGCCTCAGCGGCCATGGCTCACGGGCCCAGCTGCTCTGCGGCACGTGGGATCCTCCCAGACCAGGGCACGAACCCGTGTCCCCTGCATCGGCAGGTGGACTCTCAACCACTGCGCCACCAGGGAAGCCCTATAATTAAGTTTTAAATTGCCTATCTTCCCCTCAGTTGTGAAGTTGGGAGGATAGAAATATGGTTGGGGGTTGGGAAGAAAGGATAGAAGATGGAAAAATATTTAATAAAATATTCCAATATCTGTCCAATTCAGACTTTACTGTGAGGGAGAAGAGCTATAATGATAATTTTTTCTATAGTCCTTATTAAGCTTAATATGAGACTATACCAAAAGTGAGCACTCTAGAGAAGATTAATCTCTGTTTTACTTTGGAGAAGGAAATAGTACAGAGAAAAGGAATTTAATACATTGCCTTTTAAAATACAGCATTTCTCTATTCTCAGCATAGGTCATGGCTGTGTTATTAACCTCCGATATAGTGTATGATAGTTTGGTTTTTGATAAAAGATCTATTCTTTAAAATGTGATGTACTATTACAGGCCCTGTTCTACAAAGAGAAGTTTATCCCCATGATGTTGTTTTTCTGAGTTCAGAAATTTTGTCCTGCTCTGCCTGAAACAGTTCATCTTGAACCCATGTCCAGTGTTTTACTTTCTGGGTGATTTTAAGATGCCTGTTATTTTTCTTCACATTATTATATGCAGACATATTTATAAATTGGTTCTGTGCCAAATATGTTGTTCTCTTTTGCACCTTCTTAATGATTTTGTATTCTTGAAAATCTTCCAAGCTATCTCATATGTTCTTGTGGGACAGCAGAATGCTGTAGAAGCAGGAGACGGACCGGAGCGTGGTGTAAGCTACAGCTTAGAGTCTCACTGGAGGGCACCCTGAGAAAGCATGAAGGTCTTGAATCATAAATGCCGCCCTAAATTTCCTCTGACAATTATTAGAGTGGAAAAGGAAATGACCTTTGTTGACTTTTTGTCAAATAATTTTAAAGAAGTGGGCCTAAAGTTGGTATAGAAGTAACATACGGAGTTGAGGCAAATTAAAACCTGAAAACAAATGAAATGTTTATTACTCTCACTTGAAGGAACCTAAACCTAATACATCTTGCTAACTCTGTTTTTACCTGGTAGACTGTTCTAAAAATTTCAGCCTGGTTAGAACATATGACCAAAAGGTCAATTTCATTCAGTTCATTCTCATGGATTCTGAAAAACCCAGGTGGGGGTGAAGTTTTTATTGGATTTTAGATTCTCATTTTGGACGGAGGTGTTACCCAGATGCACAGTCGAATGTAGGCAAATTCATCTCATGAGTAGCATTATGCAGTGACTGTGTAAATAGAGAACTAGGTGTATGAAAAAAAAATTGATTTGGCTTCTTGAGGTATGTCTTGCCATTAAGAAGTCTATTCTTTTTTTAATTAAAGTATAGTTGATTTACAATATTATATTACTTTCAGCTGTACAGCATAGTGATTCAATATTTTTATAGATTACACTCCATCTAAAGTTATTATAAGGTATTGGCTATATTCCCTGTGTTGTACAATACATCCTTGTATCTTAATTATTTTATACACAGTAGTTTGTACCTCTTCTTAATCCTCTACCCCTCTCTTGCCTCTTGCCCCATCCCTGTCCCCACTGGTACACTAGTTTGTTCTGCATCTGTTTCTGTTTTGTTGTAAGAATTCTATTCTTAAAGACCCAGAGAAGTAAAGGAAAGCATCAGCGGAAAACACACCCAAAGTGGATCCAGCCCCCTGCTTCCATGTGGCCTGCTGATATCCCAGCCATCAAGTGTTGAAAAGCCACAAGTGGTTTTCATGATGATAAAGTTAGTGGTTAGCACTAAAAATAGTCTCAGAGCAAGGCCTAGTAGAATAAGTTATTAAAGTTGATCTGTTAAAACTACCTTTGTCCAGAAGGCTCTACAACATTTCTTTTTTTTTTTTTTTTTTTTTTTGCGGTACACGGGCCTCTCACTGCTGTGGCCTCTCCCATTGCGGAGCACAGGCTCCGGACGCGCAGGCGCAGCGGCCACGGCTCACGGGCCCAGCCGCTCCGCGGCACGTGGGATCCTCCCGGGCCGGGGCACGAACCCGCGTCCCCTGCCTCGGCAGGCGGACTCTCAACCACTGCGCCACCAGGGAAGCCCTCTACAACATTTCTAGGACGACTGGTTTCTGGGGTGAAGAGTCATCAGAATTATTGACATTACTAGGATCCATTTTCAGAATTGGGTGACCTGTTACATGCCTCGTATCTTGATCAAATGCGGTGCTGCCTCTTCTTAGCCACTCTGTGGGAAGGTGTTCGCCCGGAGGACTGAATAATCTAGGAGATAACTTTGTAAGCTCTCTGCTTGAAAATGAGCGTGTTGGTAAACTTATACATTAACTTGAAGACACAAAGTTCATTGGCTGGCTATGGGATGACACTTGAGTGGATGTGCAGCACAAAGCCACATGTTAACCTTTTTCTTTAGAAAGGGATTGAGCCAGTCACCCTTTAGAGAGAGGGCTTGGGTGGTATTTATTCTCTTTCAGAAAATTTGGAGTCTTACATCGAGGTTCTAATCCCAGCTCAGCCACCTTATTTTTTTCGTGTCCTTGAGCAAGTCATTGGGTTGGCCAAAAAGTTCGTTCGGGTTTTTCTGTAAGAAGTTATGAAAAGCCGAACGAACTTTTTGGCCAACCCAATCCTTAGTCTGTGACGCAGTTTCCTCCATTTGTTAAAAAGAGGTTATTAGAGAAACCTAAACAAGGGCTATTATGAGGATTAAATGGATTAATACATGCAAAGAGTTTAGACCAGTACTAGGTATACACTAGTAAAACATCTTTATTATTGGCATTTTTGAGGTCAAATCCATAAAAATAAATTGTTCTCTTGTAGTGATAAGTATCCCCAGGTATTCAAAATATAAGCTTAAGGTGTTTGGCTTGCATATTTTAATAGACAAATATTTAAATGAATTATTTTTTTAAAAAATACTGTTCCTAGTTGGAGTAAAAAGATAGAACTTGTTGAATATTCTAAATAATTAAAGCTTTTCTCCCAGACAACCCTAAAGTCACTTTTTAAGTAACATGTACTTTATTCCCAAGGAAGAAAATATTTTAAGATTCATTGGGAAATGCTTTATAAAATATATTGATAATGAATGTAATATATTCATCACACATAGAAACTGGTAAATATTTTTAAATTTTATGACATCTGTTACAGATCACTTTGTCTAATTTTTTTGGTATTAAATAACCTGAGGTGCCTTGGGTATAATAATCATTACCATAAAATGTAAGTTAGGTTTTTTTTCTTCCCCCCAGACAGTTCTGGAGTTAACACATAAAATTCATTTAGAAAACTTCTGAGTGGAGTATCTGAAAAGGTCACTGAAACAACCAGTTGGTTAAAATGCATTTGGATGACCTGAACACATAGTTGTTGTGTCTCTAAATCCCAGACATACTTTATTAGGACAATCCAGCTGGTTTGCTATTTCTATCTCCTCATTATCAACACGTTATGGTATGGCCTCTTCCCCCCTCTTCCAATGCCAAGAATTTGGCAGGGACACCATGTTAGCACGTCAGAGTCTGGGGGGTGGGGAAAGACAGCAGCTTCACACTGCTGAAGGGGTAGGAAAATTTGTTGTCTAAACATTTTGCCACTGGGTTAAGATTGATAAAGGACATTTTTAATCTCCTTACTTGAAGAATTTGAGGAAATAAATTTTATGAGCTTCTAGATAAACTTTTAAGAAAAATTATGTTTATTCTAGTTTATACTTCCTTATTTATATATATATATTTAGTATGTGTATATATATATATTCCATATATATATGGAATTTGTAAATCTCAAAGCTTCAAAGTCTTTGCTTTTCTCCCTTTTCCCGATCATCCTAATATTATAGAAGCTCAAGAAGGGAAAGAGAGGAATTGTCCTTAGGTCTTATTTCATAGTTTCCATGATCAAAAACAACTAAACTGAATATCATGTAATATTTTATTATCATGTGAGTGACTCTATTAAGTGGACTGAGTAGATCCTTTCAAATATATCAGAGCGTAAAGAAAGCAGACATGGAAACATATTTTTGGTCATTGTTCACGGTTTTGTTTAAAACTAGTGAAATGAAAAATGATTGGATTAAGGACTCCCTTGACAGTTTCACAGGATTTCAGATTTTGTGAGTTAGTTAAGCTCTTTGAAATTTATCTTATGACTTTCACAGAAATATGGATTCTCAGATTTATTATGGTTATACCAATGATCTTGTGTGTATGTATATAATTTTGTGTGTAACACATTCACTTCTCACAGACCTTCTTTTCTGTAGGCAACTCCCTTCCGGTTGTCCTTTTGACATTCATTGGGACAACTTCATGAAATATCTTCCGTGCTTTGATAGAGTGTTTTAAAAATCATCTCAAAATTATTTATTTCCTTTTTAAAAACCATAAATTATGCTTTCAGAGCAACCTAAAAGTATTTTCCGTGATATTCCACATTATCCTAAAATACTAGGTTTTAATAAAGGGTTCCCTTACATGTGCATAGTGGTATAGCAAGTTAGGTATGACCCTTCCCTTCATATAGGAAGAAACTATAGAAAGATATGTCTCATTCACATATATATTATGTATATATTTTAAAATTCCTTTTCTTTATTTGCTTCTTGGATATATCCCATACATAACTCAGACACCTCAGTGATAACAAGTAAAAAGTTATCAGTAACAGTAGAAACTCAGTCATTTAGAAACTGATACCTAGAGATAATTTTTAATAATGTTCTCTTCCTATTAGCAAAACATATTACTCTGATGTTTATTTAATCTTTATTAGCTTCTTTTGTATAGTAATGGATTTTCATGTTTTAAAATATTTAAGTAAAATAATAATAAGGTGGGACTTCAGTAATATGAGATAGGAGTAAAGTCATAAGTGAAAGAATAACTACCCTAGAGCTTTGATTAAAGAGAAAAACATGTAACCTTTTATATCATTCACTAGTCCAGATTTGTGCCGTCAGTATAGAAGTGGGTAAAAGACTCAACTTTCTTCTAACACCTTGATTACCCGAAGTTTTCATCACCCCAAGAGAAATGGAAGAGTTGTCTGTGTGAATTTGCATGCATCTTATTTTATGGTTGCAGTAATACTTACTGACTATATGGGTAGGACATTGAGATTTTATTGTGGGTAGAAAAAGAAGAATGCAAATTAAAAGACAAATGTGGTTTTTTTCACAAATTAAGGAAACAAATTGTTCCCCTGGGTGTCTCCTTAATTGATGAAGAGCAAATAAGCAGGGTACAGTTAACTAGACAAACAGAGAGGGGCAGGCATATCTCTCAGGATTGAGGTTAGAACCTCAGGCTTTCGAAGTGTGAGGGATTTGTAAATGAAGCTACTTTGTTACTGTCAGAATTAATACGTGGATAAAAATCCATGTTTTCAAAGTTCTTACAGCATTTTTTTGTATTTCCTCTTTATTTTTAAAAGAAGTTTTATGTTATTTTATGTATTTTTGTATTAACATTCTACACTTAGGACATTTCTGCCCCCTCACTACCGACACCAAACAATAGAACTGCTTCAATTAAGAAACAGAACATCAGCCCCTGGCATCTTATTCTGTTGTTCCATCTTTTTTGCTAGGGAGAATTCATTTGTTTCTTAATTAAGAAAAACACCAATAGCATGAAAAATCTGCTTATGGTACCTGAATGGTAATTAGGCAAAAGGTAAAAAAGAAACATGCACATACATTCCAATGGCAGCCAAAATGAACTTGAGCTGATAAAAATGAACTAAACTACCCTTGCATAAATGGAGGCTGAGAGAAGTGTACAGTCATTATGGCTAAGACAATATGCAAACTATCTTCAAAGAAATCAAATTGCTAGAGTGTTTTCATTTGCATGTATTAACTATTAACATAATGAGGAGAAGTGACATTGGACCCGGATTGTGTGTCTGTTCGGATTGATAACTCTACTGCATCTGCAAACAGATGCCCCAAAATCATGCTAGTAGTTAGATCAGAGTTGAACTCTGCAATGTGGGCTAAAAGGAAATCCAGTGCTTGGTGAACCTGCTGAGTTACTGAATGGTTGACATCTCTCTCTTTTACATTTTGTCATTCTCTCCCCCCTTCCTCTCCTTCTCCCCCTCTTTCTCTCTCTCTCTCCAGCTCTCCTTCTCTCTCTTCCCACCCCCACCCCGCTCCCTTTATGTTTTAAAAGCAATAATAATATTTCAGTGCAAATTCTCATTTGAAACTTCTTGGTTTTCCCCAGGGCAACTTTTACGGTATGCGAACGGATGCTATAAAGGAGATATTTTTAAAATCGTAGGATTAAGGTCCATTACAGGATGTGAAATTTTAGGGTTTTTTGTTTATTTATTCCTAGCAAATATAAATCTAGGAATAAAGGAAACAGACATTTATTGAGCTCCTCTTGCGAACCATGCACTGAACAAAGTGTTTTTTTTCTTAGAAAAATGGAAAGCATCCTTGAGAAAGATGAAGGAGACATGCAAATGAGAGACATCTCTAGTCTTTTAGATAACCATGAGCACAATCACTGAACCTCCAGGTCTTAGTTCATTCTCATCTGCAAAATGGAGTGATGTTTCCTCACCTACAAACCTTTGAGGGGCTTCCCTGGTGGCGCAGTGGTTGAGAGTCCGCCTGCCGATGCAGCGGACGCGGGTTCGTGCCCCGGTCCGGGAAGATCCCACATGCCGCAGAGCGGCTGGGCCCGTGAGCCATGGCCGCTGAGCCTGCGCGTCCGGAGCCTGTGCTCCGCAACGGGAGAGGGCACAACAGTGAGAGGCCCGCGTACCACAAAACAAACAAAAAACCTTTGAGGCCAATAGCTAATTTCAGTGTTTTAAAAACCCAAGAGATATTGGAAGGTCATCACTCCTAAACCTGCCCAGAGCAACTAAAATTCTTTATTTCCTTATAAACTATGGATTTATCACACAGTAGGATGATGTTCACTCATCTGTGTTGATGAAAAACCCTGATGACTGTATAAATTTTTGACTAATTTTAAGAAGATAAAACCAAAACACATTTCTTGACATTAGGATTCATATTTTGTTGTTCCTAAAATCAGAGTATAGCTTGATTTAAAATCAATAAATCCATTTAATGTTACACTTACTGACGTTGTGTCTTACAAGCAATGGAGACTGCTAATTAAGAAATTTTGTATCGTTTTTTTCCCTACAATTCTGTTTATTCTATTTCACAAACATGCATTGTGATCTTTGAGTCCTCTTGGTACTGTTCAGTCGTGCCCTAGGAAGGTAAGTTCTCTGCTCTTCTAGAGTTTACATTCTAGAGGTGGGCAATGGGTAATCAAAACAGTAACTCAGTGAATGTACAACGTGATGTCAGGTAGGGTAAGTGTTATGAAGAAAACCAAATAGGGTAACGTGACAAAGAGTGACTGCTGGGGTCCTTGAATTATCTGTTGGATAAAAATTTCTTAAACTTGATGCTGTTGATGAGGAGCAATGAAATGAATATCTTTTCTTATAAAATTATTGGCAACCACTCTCAAGGGTGAGGGGGCACATGTCTCTCAGAGACTGTGATCCACCCAGTCCTCAGCAGCCCAGCTGAAAGATGTTCTCTTTTTGAGCATGTGGAGACTGGGAAAAAATGTTGGGGACTGTTAGACTTTATTGAAAAAATTGGTCGAGGAAATGTGGCAGAGATGGAGTTAGGTTCTAAGCAGACATAGAACCCACCCTCATGAGGCTTTCATTCTAGGAGAGAAACATTCTACCTAAAATAGTGGTAATTGCTCTCAGGAAACTCAATCCAATGCCCTATGATTTTTCAGACATGTTATTTATTTACATGGTTTTTGCATGAATATTTTTCAACAAATGGGGGATAAAGTAATCACAGTAATAATTGCATTATTCTGTCAATATTCTGGGATATAGTTTCTATTGTAAAATATTATTTATAAATATATATAACATCAATATAATTGATATGTCCTCAATGTATATATATATATATGTATATATATATATATATACACATATTTTTTTCCTTTGAATGGATATTTGCAATTGATTAGTTTATGTGGTAACTCTTGAAAATTTTGTTATTGATCATTATCACTGCTGTTGCAGTAGCAGCTATGACATTTTTAGGTTTGAAGTCATGTTAATTCTACTTTAAGTCCAATTTAATTCCATTTTGCATAACATGCATCACTGCTTAATATAAGTGGACATGTGTGACCTCAGAACCCTGTAGAGCTTCTAGGCACCATGAGGCACTGGGAACATTCTGAGAGGTTACAATTTTGTACTGCAGGCAAAATATTCTTTAGGCTTTTAGGAGAAGGATTTCTTCACTGGTTGTTCATCTGGAGATGGCTCAGTGAAATGACCCAGTGTCAATAAATGTAAGCCTCTACTCAGGGAGACCGGGGGGTGGGGGGGGGAAATCCAACAAACTCTGGATGCATAAAGGACTTTTCTGCTTTTGAAGATTTCCAATAAATGTCTTCTCAGGTAGGAATGGATGAGTTGACAGTATTCTTTGAGACATCTCCACACTTAATAATATCTTAGTGCTCCGTTTTCATGAATATGGAGATTACAAAGAAATCTGTTTCACATTTAAGTGATAAGTTAACCTTTCTGCCATATGTTGGTTATAATGTCAAAATCTCCTTTGAAAAAGCCAAGTTGATGATGTACGCTGAATCATTCATTCAGATTCAGCCTAAGGGGGTTAAGAGGTGAGAATAGGTGTTGTCATATTCTCTCAGAAATTACCTAAGAATTAGGAAGCGTAGTTGCTCCAGGAGAACTCTGGAAGAATCTGTCCCTAGAAGGAAGCACAAAACTGAGTACAGCTGTGTACTTCGAAAAAAAGAAAAAGACACAAAGCAGAATTCAAGACACATGCGTGAGACATTTAGATACTTACTGATGTTAGTATTTTCACTTGTGCTTTGCTTTTTTACCTAAAGAAAATAAGCAGAATAGGAGATTCATCGGGAAAAGGCTGAAGGAACCCTTAGAGGGGAATGTAGGTTCTTAACTTATATTTACTTGAGACTAACAACAAAAAACCCTAAAACAAACCAAAAAGAAAAAAAAGAGAAAAATTTGCTTTCTCTTTTTCAGTTGCAATTACGTTGATTCTGTTTGAAAGAGAAACAAGCAATTTCAGAATCATTGTTATAAACTAATATTTATTTTTCTGGATATGAAAACTACAACACGTGGATAATGTATCTCTTAGGTTTCTTAGTAATCTCTGCTAATGCCTCTCATGTCTAAACTGCTGGGTCTGGTACGAACCAATAAAAATATACCAATGATTTTCTGGAGGTAGACCCAACTGCTGAAGGCAGAGAGGGACACACTTAATGCATGCCTGAAAATCAAATTATTTTTGCTTAAATAGGTTTTACTATATCTCTTAATGAGAAACATTAATTAATAGCATCCAGTTTCACAACTCTGTGCAGGCTGGGATGGTGTCCTAAAACCGTTGGTGACATTTAATAACATCATGAATTTTGGTTAAAAAAAGTCAACTGTGTGTAAGTACAGAACATGAGGAATGAACCTTATATGCTGCTAAAATGAAAACTTCATAGGTGTTTCAGTTAATTGTGAGTCTTCAATGGGAGTTGTAGGCCAGAACGATTCTGCATTGTTAGGCAATTAACAGGGAGCCCTGCTGTACTTTGTCCTGGCCAGTTACATTCTTGGGTATTATATTCCATGTCCATGTGCTCCTTAAAACTTGTCTGGGGGATGTTAACAGTCAAGCAATAGTTGAAGGAACTGGAGATGTTTAATAGGAAAAGAAAATTATAGATTTCATATGAGAGCTATATTCAGATATGAGGAATTCATGTAGAAAAGGAATTCACTTTCTTTGTAGCTTAGAAGAAATAGTTTCAAAGAGCATTCTGGGTCTGCATTCTACATACTGAAGGCAGGTTTGGGCTTAGCCTCAGTAGAGCAATTAGAGCTTTTCAAAATGGAATGGCCTGGGCTTCCCTGGTGGCGCAGTGGTTGAGAGTCCGCCTGCCGATGCAGGGGACGCGGGTTCGTGCCCCGGTCCGGGAGGATCCCACATGCCGCGGAGCGACTAGGCCCGTGAGCCATGGCCGCTGAGCCTGTGCTTCCGGAGCCTGTGCTCCGCAATGGGAGAGGCCACAACAGTGAGAGGCCCGCGTACAGCAAAAAAAAAAAAAAAAAAAAATGGAATGGCCTTCATTGTCAGGTAGAGAGCTGCCTGGAAAAAAGAAAGTAAAGGTTTACCTGGATAATCACTTGCTAGATTTATTATTTGATAGATCCTTGGAAGGCAGGGGGTGATAGGGATTATGGAGTCAAGGGGCAAAATGGGAATGGATTCCTGGGTGATTTCATATTCTAGATGGGCCTTAGAATGTTTTGAGTCTCTTGGGTCAATTCTAGAAGGATGTAATTGGTACCTATCGTCTTTCTCATCATTGTTATTGTATCTGTAACAATCTACTCCCCTAGAAGCTAAATGCGCTCAAGTGGCAGGACTCTCACTAGCTGAGGCCCTTTCTAAGGCCTTGAGAGGGGCTCCAGCAATGGGATCAGGTGGTCTAATATTTTTATAACATTTTCAAAATTAAGATGTTTCAACCACAATTAAGACTGCTAATTCTTTCCTTCTTGACTTTCCCTCTGCCACACTTCGGAATGGCTACAGGCATTATTGGGATCTTGGTAATGGGGGATTGAGCTGAAAAAATAATTGTCCTATTTTTAACATTTGCAATTTGCTGAGGTTTCTCTTTCTAAATAAATATTTACTTGCGTACATACTTTGTAGCATAATTTTGTATTCTCTTACAGAGGCCTCCCAATTGTATAAGCTTCAGATCCTGCAATTTCTGGATCTATTTCTCTTTGCCCTGTTTATATGTGTCACGGTTCTAGGTGCCACAAATAGTAAGATGCATAAGTCATTATCCTTTATATCAGGTTATGTACAATGGTAGTGTGGGAATCTGATCGGTTTTATTATGCTCAACTATCTACTTGAAGAAATGATTAATACTGGTATACAATACAATATTTTTACAACTTTACGTGCGTGGACATTTTTATTATGGGGTATGAAATGATTAATTTAAAAACAATGAGAAAGACCAACAGTGACCATGATCTACCCAATCTAAGAAAATCATGTTATTGTATTGTAATCTAATTTATGTGTATATTATTCCCATGGCAAAGGTAAAAGCATGTTATTGTATATATCTTACTGATTAGGAAGCGTATGTATGAAGATTTCAAAACATTTTTATGCTTTGGGATGAAATCATTTTGACATCAAATCAAGTGAAGCCAGCTAACAAATTTTGAGGATCTTTAAGAAAGAATTTTTTCTCTATCTTAATCAATAATAATAGGTTACCAAACATGCCTTCAGACAACCTGGAGCTTTTTCTGTATCTTTAGAAACAGATCAGTGCTCTGTATCTTTTTGCCAAAGTTCAATTTTATTCTTTTTTCCATCTTTTGGAAGGCAGTCATGTTGAGCATGATTCTGTGCTGGCATCTTCAGTTTATTGGGGTTTGTTTTAAAAAGGCTCTATGATTTTGAAGATAACATAGTCAGGAGATAACACAGTCATAGTGCCATGACTGTGAATTCCATATACAATAACATCATTTCTTCCATCCAGGGAAGCTCATGCCTTCCGAAGGGTATAGAAGTTCCTCCAAGTGCATGGCTAGCTAGCAGGTGATCTTTTCATATCTCCTGCTGAGCAGATTGGCTTAAGGGGAAAAAATGCTGTCCAGCTTGTCCAAACACAACTGGTGTGCAAAAAAATATCAGATCAAATATCGTTCCCTTCTTGTGTGATCTTTGTTGAGATTGGTGTAATAGAGAAATTGGAAATTCAGATATTCTGTTACAACATTGTAGGTAATTCCAGAATGAATTGTATTTTTAAGCACATAGACATGTTTTTAACTCTGAAATGGGATTTGGTAACTCCATCATTTCCTAGAATGTGCTATTACCTTTCTCTACTTCTTTTTAAAAGTCAATTTTATTACACGTATGTACAATATTTCTAAATATTCTGTTTCCTCTGATTTTAGTGTTTATTTGCTTCAGCAAATACTTTTGACCTACTGCAGTGTACTTGAAATTGACAAGTATTTGAATGATTTCTCTTGAACTTAAAAAAAAAAGAAAAACACATTAAATACTGTTGTGGTATAGATATTCTAGTAGATGAGTGGATAAATTTGATTCTTGGCATGCTTTCTTTAAGTGTTATGCATGGTATTAAACTTAATAGGAGGGGAATACACTAAACATTTCCTTCATTCCTCTGGAAATCAGTGATACACAGTTATGTTAAACATATATATGTGCATTACATATTACTTCAGTAGAAGGAAGGAAAACTTTCAAGAACCCTCCTAGGTATTAGTAGGGACTCTGCGAGGCATTTTATATACATTTAATTTAATTTGTTTACATTATTTATCTGAGTTATCCTATTTTATATAGGATAACTATAAAATTAACCCCATTTTGGAGACATTCTTCTGGGTGACACCAGTTGACAGAGCCAGTGTTTAAACCAGGTTTAAGGGGCTCTTTTCACAACCCTGTTTTGTCAGTGGAAATGGTTCTGCAAGATGGAGATATTCAATAATGAATATGACACAAGAAAACTTCTGGAGGTGATGGTTATATCTGTTTCTTTGATTGTGGTGATGGTTTCCACAGGTGTATGCATATGTCCGAACTCATCAAATTGTATGCATTGAATGTGTGTAGGTTTTATGTCAGTTATACATCAGTAAAATTGTTTAAAATATGTGCACAGGCATGACAGGACATATTTTATTAAAAATCAGAAAAAAATGAATAAGTGAAACTTGTTTAAAACAAAGATGTGGTCCTATAGGTGAAGATGCCTACTAATGGATCTCAGACATAAACACTGAGTAAATTCTAGTCAGTTTTGAAACATGGTTGTTCCTATCCTCATGTGGCTTATAGTTTAAGGAAACCAGATGCAACTATACATGTAATAGAGAATGAAAGTCAGCAGAGGAGTGTCATGAAACTTTAAACAAAGAGCTATGAGGAGTGAATCTGGGGTCTTTTTGTTCACTTATTTGAGAAAGGATGTTATTGAAAACTTTAGACAATTTTAGATAATATAAAATCCCCAGGAAACCCTTAGGCATTCAGACAGAAAAACTTATTGAAAGCCCTTTATATACCCTTTTAAGAAAGTATGCAATCTAATTATTCTTTTAACATTAAAAATCCAATTTACTGATCATGACTCAAAAGCCTATATGGAACTTAAAACTGTAGTCATTGCTATTAATAAAAACCTTATTTTCTCATAGCTTGTGAGATTTAGCTTAGAGTTGGTAGAGTCTCACTAAGTTATTTTAACACATTATTATTATAATATAGAGTTAATAAAATACATCCATAAACCTTACTGTGAAAAGTAAATGCATATTCAATATGAGATGTGTGAAAACTCAGACAAGGACTCAGTTTACTGTTCCTTCTCCAAGAGGTTATATTTCAAATATGATGACAGAAGTTTCTAACATTTAGTGGTTATATAGCAAGTACAGCAGAGAGAACAGCTTAGCAAACCAGCAGTGACACAACCAACCCCCAGAGGTGGCATGTGGCGTACCTTTACTTCGTTCAGAGCCGTGGCATGTGTCAGAGTTTTTTTGCCCTGTCGCTCAGTTAGTTTGAGCAATTTCCATTCCATTACGCTCTCTTACAGTTTCTGTTTTATCCCCCTTCTGGCTTATTCAAGTGTTTAAATTTCAAATTAGTAGCTCGTCTTTATCATTCGTACTGGGATTGGGGAAACGTATTACAGCCGTTGGACATGTTTACCATATTAAAAATAATAACAAAGAAAACAAAAATGATTAAAAAAAGGAAAACATACTAAGGGTTATGTTTAAGACACAGGCTATCCTGATAAATTACCTCAATGCAGTATTATTGAACTCCTTTTCTAAAATACCCTTATCAAACTTGAGAACATTGAGAAGGTGTGTGTGTGTGTGTGTGTGTGTGTGTGTGTGTGTGTGTGTGTGTGTGTGTGATATTTAAAATGTGGAGACAGGATCAATTGACAGAAGTAAGTCCTGGAATTTCTTTCTTTTTTTTGTACATTTTATTACTTTTGTGTGACTCTCACAGTTCACATCATAGTACGTATAGATAGATAAATAATCACGTAGTAAGGAACAAGGGAATAGTAACAACAAAAAGCAGTATTATTTATAATTATATAATGCTGAATATTGTATGTTACATTTTTATATATTATTTTTAACAAAGTCATTTGTATAAGAAGCCAAGATTTATAATCTACCATCTTATGATTTGAAATGCTTTTCCAGGAATTTAAGGGAGGGGGTTCTGTGTTATCTCAGTAGAGTCTCATCAAGTTACAAACCTCAGATCTCATCATGGCTCATTGAGATCAAAATGCTGATGTGTTTCTCTATGGCTTTTTGTATAAGTAAAGTGAAATGAAAAATTGAGGGTATTGTTTATATTATTCAGTTTTACAAATACTTTATTGTGTCTGTAGAACAAATGTTTCTTATTCCAGCTAAGAAAAAAAGTATGCGAATGGTTAATGCATGCTGTGACCATGTGAAACTCAGGGATTGGAATTTACTATTGATAGTGTTTGCATTTCAACTTCTGTTCATTTCTTTTTGAGGACTAGGTAATGGGGGGGTACACAACAGTAAGCCAATAAAGGTACTGGTAGACACTCCACACATTAGATAATCCATTTAAGAATAGGAAGTCAGCATCCCCTTTTGTAATTATGTAAAAAGATGATTGGGATTTGGAATTTCGTTTATAAGTTTGAAATCTGGAATTGGTTCATTTTATTTGCAAATGATTATGAGGTTGAACAGCACACACTCTACTTGGATCCTATGTAGTGAATTCTCGTATGATCAGCATAGATAATAGACTATTTCCTTTCCTACTTAAAAAGCATTTTCAAAAGGTTTGTAAATATTTGTTTCTCAGGAATCCATTTATCTTCTTCCTCAGTTCCAAAAGAACTATTATGGGGTTACAGAAAAAGATGATAAATGAGCCCAAGGAGCCTGTGTTTAAATTGTCCCACTCTAAGGTTGTACTATTATTTAGTAGACATGCAAAGTCTTTGTAGGCATTAGAATTAACTGATTAGGTACTGGATTTTTTAACGCCAGAATTTTGAAATGAGAATAAGTCAGTCAGGGAGCTATTCTGCCTTTTATTTATCCGTAGTTAGATCCATATGAAAATACAATGTAACACGGAAGAAAAATAGTGGAAGACATTCCTTTTCAAAGGAATGGCCTGGACTTCAGCCGCTCAATTCCCTTTCAATTCTGAGGGCCCGGGGAATGTGGTCTGTAATTGTATACAAACCTTGTAACAAAGAAAGTGACAATAAAACCCATCTGCTCTTAGTTATTCTTGTACACAATACAAGGTAAAACCTGGAATGAACCATGGGGTCTTTTGATTAATTGAACTTAACTGATGGTTATCCAGAAACTCTGTTTTATTACAACCTTTACTGAAATTCTCAATTGAAGTTTATGTTCACTTTAAGTGAACATAATGGAACGTATAATTTAAGACGTTATAGAAACTCTGCACCATCATTCTAAATGATAAAGCTCATTACATACATTGTATAACTCCAGAGATGGAGATATAGAAGATGAAGAAGTCTGTATTTGATGCGTACTGACCTCAATTTCTTACAAAAACTATATAAACAGAAAATATACCTGACTACCCTGTTACATTGGTTGTTTTTGTTTTCTGTATATTTATATTTACATATGTAATCATAGTATAGATATGATTTTATTGTGCTTGTAAGAAGAAATATTTTCCATACTTCTAGATGGTTTTATTGATTTTAATTTTGCATTTCTGCCCTGTAGTCTCTTAGCTGATTTGCTACAGTTTATCTAAACATTCTATTTTAAGGCATTTGGCTAGTATCTAATTTTTATAACTAACACTGAAAGGACTAAATTAATGCATATAGTCATTTACTTCTTTTAGGTTTTTCTGGAAGGATAAATTTCAAGCAGTAAGATTAGTGGATTGAAGGATATATAGTACTTTTTAGGAGGTTAGAGTGCAGAAGGAAAGGATAAAGAAAAACACATTTTTATAGCTTTGGTATTAGAGTTTTAGAGTCCCTACATCCTTAGAAATTCTAGAACTCATTAACTCTGGAATATCAATGTACGTTTTTAGGCAGGGAGTGATATCATCAAACATAATTTGTATAGAGGCTGAAGGCAGGCAGGCCATCTGAGAGTCTGTTAAAGCGATTCATGTGTGCAATAATGATTTCCTGGGCCAGGGTGGGTTTGAAAATGTAAAGGAACATGGGAACCTACTCCTCATTATGTATTTATTCTGGGTGCTGTGGGAACAAAAGGAGACAGAAGGTTCCACTCTAAAGTTTATGAAATACTTGAATAGTAAAGTTATTCAGGGAAGAAATATTAGATAAATAAAGGGATAGAGTACTGTAGATTGATTTAAGTTAGATAGGAAGGCTTTTGTATTGACTGAATCTTAAGCTGAAAGTTTAAGGAAATGGAAGATTATTGGTAAGAAGGAGGGAAAGATGACTCTCAAGGTAGGGGAAGAGCAAAGAAAAAATTAGGCAAATTCTATTTCTTTTTGGGCACTGAGCAAATGAATAAATTCTTACCTTAGTGCATATTTTAGCACATTAGGATTTGCTTTATTCATTCATTCATCTATTTATTAGTGCTTTTGGGAGGATACAAATTTAAGTCATACTTTCTCTGATATAAAAATTACTATATTCCATCTTATTTCAAAGTTGTGAAATGAACATCAAATCTAACTAGAATATTTAGGTACAAATTCAATTTTGTACTTAAAGATCCTGACTCAGAATCCTTTCACTGGGATCTGGGCTGCTGTGAAATTGTGCCCACCGTCTCTACATATCTAATGATTAAATTTGGTTTACAGATAATGTTGATTAGAAGTGTAAATAATGAAACCTGGAATATTTAATAGGAAAGACATATTTCATTATTCCCCAAATCAAATTTTAATCTTCTTTAAAATGTATGTTCAGATTATTGCTGTGAAAAGGATGGGGAACCATTTTTCCCTTTAGATAAAGTGGTCCAATTTTTATATAAAAACAAAACTTACAATATTTAATTAATGGAGAAATTATTTAACCAAAATGATTGCAATTTGCCTAGGACCCAGCAGCCTCACCAGCCTTTGGGGAGCTTGTTAGAAATGCAAATTCCTGAACTCAACTCCAGACCTACTGATTCAGAACCTTGATTGGTGGATTTTAACAAGTCCTCCAGGTTGTTCTTACCTACACTGAAGTGAGTAAGCTGCTAATTTAGAGGACTTTTAATACTAAACTTAATTATGGCTAACTGGTGCTTAATCTAAACTTTAGGCTTCTCATGTTTGGCACCGAGCCTTGGGTACAACATGGATAGTGTTGTGTTGATCTTGCACACTGCTGGATGGTTTAAATGTTCCTTCATAAAATAGCATTTTAATTTTGTGCCCAGAGTAGAAGCTTAGTTTAATAGCTTTTAAATTCCTAACTAAAATATGCTAGCTTCTTTCATTATATGCTTTTAAATGTGTTTTTTCTATATAGTAACAATCTCAATTATAACTTACATAATTACTAGGACATAGTTTTTTTTTTTAAACCCCTTCAGTGAACTTCATTAGAGATAATTAATGGCATTTATGATATCGGCAGCACGTAAGCCCACACCATTTCAACGCTAAGGAAGGGCACGACTTTAATTTGTAAACAAGTCTAGGCAGTGCTCATTTTTTTGCATTTTGTTTTTCACTTCTTTTGATGTGACTTTAAAAAAACATGCAAAGTTCCTACTTTATCATCTTTCTTTTCCCTCTTATATACTGGCTATGCTGATATACTTGAGCAGATGACAATAAAAGTCAGGATTTGGCTTTCTAGTTATCTTTTCTCAAGTCTCCATAAATATTGCCATAAAAAGCAGAGCTCAAATTGTAGTTAAGGTTTAATCTTGCACTGTTATAGAATGCCTTTTTGCTTATTGAAAAAAATCTTTAAATGTTAATATTTAAACCTTATCTATCTGCCTACCTACCTACCTACCTGATTATCTATACCAGTCAGTTACAGTTAGGGGAACTCATACAGATTATTTCACTCTGGAGAGCGGCATTAGTGTTGTTCAAATTTTGTTCAAATTGGGAACAGATTTATTTACCTGGGGAAGATAAGTAGTATTAGTTGGGTTCTTGGTTTGAGTCACACTACTACCTAAGCAAACATGTAAATCTTCAAACATTATGGTTAATAATCTTTCACCTTCCTAACTCCATCTCTTTCAAACTATTTTCTTGGACTGTCAAAATTCTGCTTTCCAGAAGCCTTTTCTAATTCTTCTGAAGGGACTCCTTCCTGTACTGTCATACTGCGCAGTGTGTGTGTCTTTCTCTCACCATAAATCCACTCTGGGCTCTGTTCAGATGTCACCTTACTAGAGAGGCCTCCCTGACCACCCCATATAGGATAGTGTCTCCTTCCTTTGTCAGTGGCTGTCACCTTACTCTGATTTATTTTTCTCCGGGGCACTTATCATCACCTGAACTATGTACTCCATGCAAGCAAGGACTTTGTTATTCTTGTTGGATTGTTTTAAACAATCTATACACAAGAACCAGGAATTATCTAGCATTAATCTTCTTTCTCCCTCTTCTGAAGTGTAAGTTCCATTAGAGCTGGGACTCTTGCCGATTTTATTTCTTGCGATGCCTCCAGAGCGTAGTACGGTGCCAAGCAATGGTAACCAACCAACAATAGTTGGCGGCTGGATAAATATGGAAGTGGACAGTAGCAGAAACAGTGGGTTTTGCGGGTTATTGCATTTGTGTTACTCATTTGCTACTTACTAGTCTTCATATTAAAGTCTTATATCACAACTCCTATGTTAGCTGTCTTCATATTGCCCTTTAGGTGTTTATTTAAATTTTTTTAAAGGACCAGAGTTTCTACTAAATGTTAAATTCTGAAAAATTGTTTGTTTTCAGTTTCTAGTGTGTTTCATTTGAATTTTTAATACATTTTAAAGCATCAGTAAACTGTGACTTAATTATACAGGTATCATAAAGATTTGGTTGTGACAGTAGTCTGATGAGTATAACTGCCCACTTCCTGGACCCTAATTGTCCAGGAAGTACCAGTAGTGGTACTTTAAGTAAACAAGTCTATAAAAGTAAACCTCAGTGGAGAGCTGTCATGATAGGCTGGTCCAAAGGCAGCAAACCACTTATGGATGCTAACTTTTTTACAGGAAGAAATGTGATTAAGATATGTTAAATGGAGATCTATACAAAACCAGTGAAATTGTTAAAATATTCAAATATGCCATATTGTAACAAGAAAACACTGCCATGCACTGAAATCAGCAGTAGAACAGCTGTGTTTTAAAGGACAGTACTTTGAATGTCACTTGACAATTTGCTTTCAATTAGAAGTAATTTACAGGAAGATGCCCACAAGCTAATCTTTACAGGATAATTAAGTTCCATTTTCTTTACTTTTAATTAAAAAGCAGAAAAGATTTAGCTGATCCATAAAAAATGTTCTGTTTAAACATTCATCAGACTTCACACTCTTTTTTTGTTATTTGTTGTAGCAGATGTTATCAAAAGTGCAGTCTGCTCTGTTTTAAACCCTGAGTATTTGGAAAATGAAACATGAGTTGCAGTAAGCATGTACTGGTGAGGTATGATCATTTAACATCTGTATGTTCAAAGAGGATAAAACAAATACTGCTGTTCCATTCCTTAATTGTGTTCCATCTGATGCATTTAATTGTACAACAAAACCACATACATTAAAATGAGAAGCAGTGCAACTTTTGAATTTTAAACATTATATGTAGTAGGATGATACTTTAAAAAACCTTTAAGTGTTTTAAAGTGTCTGTAGATTCAAATGTAACATGTTATTTTATTGTGATTTTAATGGTTTAAAACGACACTGTATTTTAACATGAGAGTTTACTCATTGAAAAGATGGGAGATTTAAGGTGATATTCTAAAGTCATTGAAAACTTTATGTCTTGTATTAACATAGATTTTAGCATCATTGCTGTTTTCATGTGACAAAATAAAATATGTTGATGTTTGGAGCTTTGGTTCTATAAGTCACTCTTGGTCAGTGACATATATATGCACATATGTGTGTGTATATATATGTTATTTTTTAACTGATGAGAACTGAATAGTTGGATTTGTCATGCTTACTCTTGTATCATACTATATCTTGTATCATATGGTGCTAAGGAGTTTTGCACTGAAAATTCTCCAGTCAAGAATTCTTTAATCCAATATTTTGGTATTTGTTTTCCTGTTCTTTTTTTTTGGCTGTTTAATCGATCTGTTCATGTTGGTAATAGTTTTGTTTTTTTGGAATCTTGAAGATTTCCATAACTTGAAAAAAAGTTGGGACACGATAGATGCGTATACATAAAATTTTTACAGTAATAATTTCATTCACTATGACTTTTGTCAAACAAGCTTGATTTTCAATTTTCTGGTCAGTGAGTACCTAAAATTTAAAGATGCTATTCAAGTTACCTATTTTTACTTACTTTTACTTTCTCATTTTATTTCTCTCTGTTTGAAGGAAAACTAGAAATAGCGAGAGAGCTTGCTCACAAGCCCATTTATTTGCTTTTGCCATTTAGATTTATATATGTAGCAAATATGCCTAAAGGCACTCTGACCAATACAGTTTAGGAGACTGCAAAATAAAATAAAGAAATGCAATTTATTCCAGCATATATTATAAATTTCAGGTAGGAGCTTAATTATAATAATCACAATGCATTCATTTGAATGGAGTATGTGTTTGAACATGTAAATGTCATCAGGTTCTGTAATGAACTGGCAAAAATGTGTGCTTCCCTTATTGAAAGGATAACACTGAGAAAAGATGAAGCATGCCCTGTCTCCCTCCCTCTCTCTTTAACTTTTGGTAACCAACACCTGGTTTGATTACATCTTTTTGAACTATAAAAGCTCTACTATAAACCCCTTACATGGAAGTTTTTATGAAAGGGGACTGTGACAAACTGTGCTTAAACTTCCCACTTTCAGAAGGATTCCACCTTTTTTTTTGTCATCCCATAAGTCAGACTTTCCTTTGTAAAGAATGAAGCAGTTTTGTTAATTGTTCGAGAGAGAGCAGTGATTTCCCTTTGGTGCTTGGTTTTCAAGTTTGACTGCTTTAGAAGAACAGGACAGAGTCTTATGTATTCATGGTGCTCCGAGGAGTTATCAGCTGACCTTAGGTGTGTTTGCCTTGTTCATTGCACCTAAGGCATTGGCTTGTACATGATTGGGCCTCATTAAATATTTATTAAATGACTGAGTGGTCAACAGTAAAATTTAGACGCAGCTCCATTGTATTCCTTGTACACTTTTAGTGGATTCCTTCTCATTCCTTACTTTTTCTTTCTTGTAAGATCAAAAGGATCTGTGATCTAAGAACCTATAAGCGATTATGTTGCTTTTCACCTCCTCCAGGCCTGCACTTCTTATAAAGGTAGGTGCTGTGAATATTGAAACTATACATATAAACCAACATATCAGAGAAATATATATATACACACACACACACACACACACACACACACGCACATACACACATACATATGTATATATACACGCACACGCACGGAAATACCTTCCTAATTTCAGATAAAAAAGATGGATTTTTTTCTTGTCCAAATTTAGTTATTTTCCTTGGCAGTTGTTATACCTTATGATCCCTCCCACAAACACACAGTTGATTACTGTAATGCTTTTAGCTTTCATTACTTTACCCAAGACGTTATATTTCTTGCCTGCATTTTCTAGAAATGGTCCTTGACTTTGCCTCTGTCTCTCCTTGTTACCACTTCCACCCTTCTCCACACTCCAGTCTACCAGCTTGATCTCCCAAAAGGAATTTTCAACATGTTGTGATTGCTTAAAAATCTTCTGTGCCTCCCTATTACCTACTTCATTAAGTACAACTTCTTCTGCCTTGGTTTTAGGACTTTACATAATTTGCATTACTTTCCCTTTCTCAAATTATTTCTCCTGTTCTCCAGCTCATACAGAGCCTCTGCTTCAGTGAGGCAGTAGGGCTCCTCCTACACCCCTCCCCCAACACACACACATTCACTTCAAGTCCCTGCTTCTTGCTTTTGTTTGTAGAATGCCCTGCCTTTTCCCCTCCATCATCTAAATCTTTCTCATTGAAAAGGTGCATCCTCCCAGAAGCTTTCCAGTATTCTTCTAATCCATACTAATTACTCCTTTTTATATTTCTATTGCAATAATAATGTCAGGCATTTAAAAACTTGTTTTCTATATTATATAAATATATATATTTATTTATGTTAGCTTTGTCTCCCTATGAAGAGTGCAAGCATTTTAAGGACAGAAAAAGAAATAGTTCTTATGTCTCTTTTGCTTTTTTTGTAAACCTTAACTTTCATAGCATGGTGGTAAGCAGGTGGTAAGCATTTATTTCATGTTTTGTTTGACTTTTAAAAACAGATTATACATTAGAAATTCATAACTAGCTATATAAACATATTGGGGGAAATATTGAATAATATTTTCTCATCTATTTTGAACAAGCTTTTTTCTTTTTTTCAAAGGCTTGGAAATTAGGTTTTATATTTGTTTCTAGAAAGATACTCTGCCACTTTGGAAAAAATATATTCTTTAAGAAAATAATTACCGCTAGCCCAAAGATAGGCATAAATCATCAGATTTTTTTTTTTTTTTTTTTTGCGGTACGCCGGCCTCTCACTGCTGTGGCCTCTCCCGTTGCGGAGCGCAGGCTCTGGATGCGCAGGCTCAGCGGCCATGGCTCACGGGCCCAGTCGCTCCGCGGCACGTGGGATCTCCCCGGACCGGGGCACGAACCCGTGTCCCCTGCATCGGCAGGCGGGCTCTCAACCACTGCGCCACCAGGGAAGCCCCATCAGGTTTTAAGAACTATCATTTTAGTTCTCAATAACTCATTTTGGAGCTAGTACGTTAGTGAAAGGAAGGATGTGTAAGTCATCTCTCTCCTTAACCATAGAGTGGAGTGCCACCCTGCCACTGCCTCTCACTGGGTTCATCAGCGCCTTTACATATTTGTAATTACCCTTCCATAAATAGTTTGCAACTTGACCATACCATTTTGCCACTCTATTAGAATGAGGCACAAGGTCCGAGTTAAAAGCAAAATCCTTAATGAATTTAACAAAATTAAGCAAAGAGCTTTAGGTTATAGGAGCAGAGTTAATGGATTCAGCTGTTCTTTACTCTCACTTCAGCCAACACATTCTGTGTTCATTTTCCAGATGTGAACCTCATTCAGTTAAAATGGAGTAAAATTAATTTTGTGAAACTGTTATATCACCCATGGAGATAATTGGCGATAACCTAGTGTGTCACAAAACTCGAGCTAGAAAATCAGCATTTATGGGGTTGGTTTTAGTAACTATGTTGGGAAAGGATTTCAAGATTCATTTTTAATGCATATTTCTCAACTTTTGCTAGGGTTCTTTCATGTGACTTAGCTGTGACCAGAATTGGATTGTGATGGGGTCCTAGAATGCAGAGGGGACCAATCCCAGAACCAGAGACAGTGCATGACAGTTTCTCAAAATGTGGTTGGCCCATGGACCAAAGCCATCAGCAATACCCAGAAGATGCTTAACAAAACAAATTTGTGGGCTCCACCCCAGACAACCAACACAGAATCTCTGTGGATGGAGCCCAGGAATCTGCAGAGTAACGAGCTCTCCAGTTGAAACTTATATTGATACTTGCTCAAGTGTAAGAGTTAATGGTCTATGGAACCCCAGAGGTCAGCTCATGCGTTATCAGACAAACCTATCCTCCATATTTCAATTGAACAATCGATATCTAGTGATTTTTCATCTCTTATTCATCATCATAAAATGCAGACAATTTGAATCAAGTTTTTTTTTCTGATATTGGTCATTTCACAATTTTCATCTGTATTCTGAAAGGCATTCTGAATTGATTCATCTGAACTGATTAAAATGTAAACTACAGAGCTAGATCACTATGATAAGCTGTGGAAATTTCACAATCTTTTCTAAGAACAAATGTGTGTTTTGTTTATCTTTGTGTCCTTCCAGCCTAGCAGAGAATGAAAGCAACTGAAAAACACCTTCTTCTGGCCCAATTTTGCCACTTAGGTTTGTTTCATTTTGGCATATGGCCGTGTTCTTTCAACATACAGGAAACTATCTGCAGAATGAGTCAGATTTCAGATTCTTCCAACAACTTGATCAGATGGATATTTTCCTGAAGGACAGAGGTTGTTGATCTCCTACAATTAACTGTTTTTACATATTTAGATGTTAAACAAGTAACATGGAGTTCTATATTAGTTATAATACAGGACTTTTAAAATAACTTGAACATTTCTTGAAATCTTTGTTTTCACAGTGTGCTACATATATATATGCTAGTCTTATATTGATCTGTCTAACAATATCACATAAATAAGGTCATTAATTAATGTCATTTAAAAATATAGATTACATCAACTTTTACACTTACATGAACGCTTTTTGAAAAATGAACTTTCATAGTAGTGCTTTATAGAAATTACAAGTTTATAATAGATTCTGTATGTGTGACTGTGTATGTGTTTATGATATTCTTAGAAATCCTACAATATATTGTAGAGGGTGTAAAGATAATTTTTGGCATTGTCAATTTAGTATAACTTAGATATGAGACACAATTACAACTTGCAAGGCACTGAGATGTACAATCGTACTGGATATGAACTGTTAAGTATTTATTTAGGTAGAGGTAGAATTTACCCTGCCAGAATTTTTTCTCTATCTCCTTAAGTTGTATAATATTATGAGGTGACCATAATTATACTGGATCTAGGCTGACTGATCCTGACCCTGGTGCTGTCTGTATTTTACATCTAACTGATTGTATTGAATTTGTGTTATGTCTGCTACATACTGAAAAGTTATAATGCCCTAGATAGAGGGTTATTACTATTAGTGATGCTGAGATACTATGAGGATAGTAGGCTCTCCTCTTCATTTAGAAGGACTAAGATTTTAGCATGCTTCCTTTTTTTGCTACATTTTGTTTATTATGTTCATTTATTTTAATTTTATTGACCCTATTTAAATACTTATCCATATCATAATGCTAGGCTCTTGGAGGATGAAGAAGGCATACTATGTAAATGAAGCACAGTTCCTTTCCTCAAGATGGTATTCCCCGTGAGTGACTAAATGACAGTGTGCCCAAATATGGAAGTAGCATTCTTAACTAACCTGTTTGTAACTTTGGCATTTTTGTGCCATTTAGTTTAAATTTGATAAATTTTATTACTTGATGCCCAGAATTTTGCTGCAGAGTTCCCTGGGTTGGAAGCGGGGAGGGTAACCCCTAGATGGGAAGTCACAAATAAAAGTTTCGTTTTACTTTGTTTTCTTCTGGTTTAACTGTTGATTTTATTATCTAATGATATTTCCCAAGGCAGCTAGTTCTTTTTTTTTTAAATTTTATTTTTTGGCCACGCGGCATGTGTGATCTTAGTTCCCTGACCAGGGATCAAACCCATGCCCCCTGCATTGGAAGCACAGAGTCTTAGCCACCAGACCACTAGGGAAGTCCCAAGGCATCCCGTTCTGTTTAGAGCTTCGGAGGGTGCTAAGACACCTATCACAGGAGAAAGTACTATTGGCCAATTGTGTTTTTCTTTGCTTGTTTGCTTTGTCAAGGGATTTATGAAAGTGCTCCAGGATGAATGTGTATCTCCAATCACATTTATATGGTTCTTTGAAAATCAGGCTTCTTGAATATTTCATGTTAACTAAACTACTTCTTAGTATGTCTTTTAGGGTTTTAGGTCCTAGATGGAGTTTTAAATTATGTTGTGTTTATTTCATCTGTGACACTAGTGGTGTCTTAAGTATTTCTTTCTTTATCTCTTTGGCTTACTAACTATATAGAAAACATTTTAATTTGCCCGGTATGGGTGGCCATATAATCAAATGTGCATTTTAAAAGATCATTTGATACAGTGGCTCTAAGGTGGAAGCGTTGCCAAATTATTTGGTATAAAAGTATTTGTGTAACATGTCTTCTTTGAACTTTACTTTTATTTTTTCAATGAAGGAAGGATTGAAGAGAATGAATATTTATTGGGTGCTCTTCCTGTACCGAGTATTGTGATATATACTTTAATTCAGATGATCTCATATTGTCCTTATAATGACACCTCAAGTTAAGCTCTGAGAAATTAAGAACATGTGTGAGATACAAACCCAGCACTGTCTAACTCCCAAAGCAACAGTGTTTCTACCACGACATGTGGCCTCTTGCATGAGGCTATGTGCTAACGTTTTGTGGGAGGTGCAGTAATCAATGACATCTAGTTCCTGCTTCTGAGACACTAACAAAGGATTGGGAGAGACAGATAGCTTTAGTAAAAACAAGACACGTGGAATCCTAAGGAGCTGTGTGGACCATGTGCTCTGAGTGTATAGGAAGGAAGAAGACCCACTGTCTAAGGTCAATTTTTCCCTCCTCTAATTTTCTCAAAATTGTTTTAAATAACAGATGAATAGGTATTGCTCGGTGTGTGGTTTACAGCTTATCTGTCCGCTTGCATTTTTCTTGAAAACTGAGTTAACATATTTTCTTTTCGAGGAAAAAAAAAAAAAGGAGGATACATAGTGGGCAAGAGATAGGCATAGTCAGCACCAATTCTATACACTGGTTTTAGCTTAAATCCAGAATTCTGACTCTAGATGGAGATTTTTATTTGTATACCGTTTTTTCAAAATTTGGGGACACTTAAAATGCATTTTTTCCCTATATATATGAGCTCCATTTTACTAAGACAATCTTTATGGTATTAGTAGTATATAAGCAGTATTCCCCATATTTAAGACTCATTTGGAGCTTTCTTACTAGAGGGTTGAATAGATGGTTGCTCGATAAAGGCATCCATAAAATAATAATTGAGTGTATTTATAAAAAATAGCTTTTCATTTTGGTTTGTAACATATACTTGTAAATTTTTATAATGTTATGACATATTGTCTAGATTGGTTGATTGGGGGAGGGGAAAACATATGTAATTCAGACAAGCAATAATTACTAGGTCAAGAAATAGGGCAATTAAAGATGATTCATGGCAAGTAGGAGTGAGACATTTATATTCTGAAAATTAATTATGGGACTTTATTTAAATTATAATCAGGAGAAAAGTTCAGGGAAAAGGGAGGTTCAGGGAAATTTTATATGTACTCATCTTGAGCACAAATTAGTAAAGATCTTAGATTCAACTAATGTGTCAGAGTCCATTAAAGAGATTGGAAAACCCTATTTCATTGTGACTAAACTGCCTGAAATTTTAACCTCCAAACTTATATGTAATTGTTATATATATAGTTGTAATATAGAGATTGTGTCTGTTTTGTTAAATCTATGTATATATCCATGATGCGAGATATAAAAGAGGTGGATCCTTGATTTTACAGGGCTGACAAAGATGTGTTCTGTTGGCCAAAACAAATGGGAGAGCCCTTATAAAATCCTCAAATCTCTAAATTATAAAAAAGAAATTCTTTTATGACATTTAGACAGCAACTATCTCCAGCTGGGCAATCCACTTAATGGACGTATAGTACATCCTTATCGCTTCTCGGCCTTTTGGCTAAGATCAAGTGTAGTATAGTACATCCTTAGAAGCTGGCTTTTAACTCTAAAGCTCCGAAGTTTCACAGCCGTGGTCTTTGGCCTTCTAAGGCTCTGATCATTACTGTCCTCCTGAACTCCCATTTAGTTTTTCCCTTTTTACTCTTTGGCTCACTCTTCCTTCCCCTCACTTCCCCATTAAACTTTTCAGGCCTGGGCCCTCCTATCTCAACTTGCTCTCAGCTTTCCAAACATATTTAGGACTCACCCAGATGAGCCCTGCCTAGTACATGAGTGCTGGTATAAGGAAGGCCTTGGCCTGTCCCTTCCGATTTGTTAGGTATCAGGGCATTTGGCATGTTTTCAGTATGAGCTTTGGTAAACTCATGGGACAAAGCTAATATATGATAATTTTATTTTTTTATTTTATTTATTTATTTATTGGCTGCGTTTGGTCTTTGTTGTGGTGTGCAGGCTTCTCATTGTGGTGGCTTCTCTTGTTGCGGGGCACGGGCTCTAGACACGTGGGCTTCCGTAGTTGCAGCACGAGGGCTCAGTACTTGTGGCTCACGAGCTTAGTTGTTCCGGGGCATGTGGGATCTTCCCAGACCAGGGATCAAACCTGTGTCCCCTGCATTGGCAGGTGGATTCTTAACCAGTGAGCCACCAGGGAAGTCCCAAATATATGATAATTTTAGATTCAGTGGTAGATAAGTAGGAGATCATTGACCTTGCAATTTGCAAGTCTATTCTCATGGCTAATATTAAAACTCTCATTTGAATTTTGGAATGACAGTATAAAAGCAGTTTCAGATCTGAAATCCTAGGACTAGAAATCCTCGACTTAAATTGCTTAGAACATGTTTTGCTAGAACCAGTTAAAACTCCTTCTAGTAGATGATGAACCTCTCTTAGGGTAGTACCTGTATAAGAAATGGAGCAAATTCCAGGATCAGATATTTAATTTCAATGTTTAAAGTTAATGATGTCTGTAGAAGTAACCAGTATAGGTAATGGAATTTGGGGTTAAGAAGGATTCTGTTTGCCATAAAAAGCATTTTCGGCTATTCATCCAGTATGATCAACAAGCAGCAGTTAGCTTCAGGTTTTTTGTTTATTTAACAAAATGTAGTGGGGGAGGTCTCCAAATCAAACCATACTGGTTAAAAGAGGATATAAATGATTTCTCTTTTAGTCCGTTCAGAATGACCTCCTGAGGAGAAAGACCGATGAACTCAGCATGAAACACCTGACTCAGCTGCATGGGTTCCGGCCTCTTGGTGTATAGCAAGTTGGAGACTCCTCGGTTTCACTTGGGAACTTGTAAATGTAGGCACTTTTCAAGGGAACAACTTAATTTAATTCCTCCCTCCACTTAGTTTTCCATGCTGTTCAGAATCCTCAGAGTTTTTTTGTAAAGACTGATGATTTCTAATACCCCAGTGATCATTTCAGCTTCTGTTAAAGCTTTGGTGTAAGACTGGCCCCGTCTTTATATATTTGTTGTTTAGTTAACTCACTCCTGCTGATGGATTAGTGGTTAAAACCAAGTGTTTCTTGTTAGGCAGTGAGAGATCTAGGAGTAAAGATTTCTAGATACTTACTAGACTCACTGGAGAGGCATCTTTTAACATAAGCATTTGTTTAGTTCCCACAAATGGTGTTAGTTCTTTATTAAAGAGATATTATGAAGAGATATTAAATCTCTACATGGAAAATAAGTTGAATAGATGTATCATACTGAGGATATTTTTATATTAAATATCTATAAGTTAGGAAAGTTGGATAAACATACAATAAGGAGAATTTTTTAAGGAGCTGAGAGATAATTGCTGTGGTACTTATTATTAATGCTATCTAAATTAATCTAAGGCCTTGTGATTTTTACCTGCTGGTCATATACTCTTATCACTTTGAGCCTGATTAGAGTAACGTAGGTGTTATAGGAATTGAAAAGTTAAACTGAAATATTCATGCTTGACTCTAAGTACTGGATATTTATACAAAGCAAATGGGAAGAGCACTGTTTTTTTCTTTATTTTTTTCCTGAGTTTTTTCATTATGAAACTGCATACTCCATTAAGAATATGGCAACTCTCTTCCTCCCCAATTCCTTTTCTCTCAACTTCCATTATTAAAATGACTGTATTTTGCCCTATCTGGAAGAATGTGGAATGTATAACTCCTCTTTCCCTTGTTCTAGTTTTTACTACTACTGTTGATAAATTTCAAGATGGGAAAAGAGAAGAGTAGGTTTGGCTGAAATGAGAACTAGTGGGGGCGATGCTTGAGTTGAGCTCTGGTGAAGAAAGAAAACATTTCTGTAGAAAGGAAGTGCACTGGGGGAACGTGGGTCACAGCTCTGGATTCTGGAAGAAGAATTGGCAACAGGTAACTCTCATTGCCCACAATTCTGGGAATGGGCTTCCTTTAGCCTTAGCTAGATGGGCCCTCTCCATAAATAGAGATGAAAAACTTAGAATGCACATGCCGGATGAACACATCATGTCTAATTTCAGTGTGTCTAATTCAAGTATCATTAGTAGGTCAGTCAAGAGGATATAAATGACTGAACTGGAGATCCCAGGGGCCCTTAAAGTGAAGAGAGTGAACACCACAGTGAAAGGAAGCTGAATACAAGTGTCTGGTACACTGCTGTATGGGCACAGCCCATCAAAGTGTCTGGTGTATAATAGCTGCTCGACAAAAATATATCTCAGCATTGTCTAGGACTGGTCACTTCTGTTATCTTTGTTTAGCCCGAGACAATGTGTAGCTTTGACCTAGGAACTTTTTGAGGTTCATGTTTGTGTCCCAGTGGTTCTGTTTCATTTGATTTACAAAGTACTTTTCAACATTAACTTTGTAATGAAGGAGCTTTATTCCCAGAAGATGTTTTAGCCAGGGGTATACATGTCATGATTTATGACTGGAGCAAATAATGAAATATATAAAACCACACATGATGGGGCCCATTAAGTTATTTCTAGATAACTTTGCTCCTAAGTTAAACTGGCTATGTTTTTCCATGTCTATGCCTGATAAGCAGATTTATCTCAACATCAGGTTTTCACAAGGTTAATAATCCCTCTTTGTAAAGAGGATCTGTTTTAAAAATTGAAGACAATTATCCTGACGTGAATTATATAAACATGTGCTAAATAATATTATGCTTTCATATATTTAAAACATAACTGATATTCTAAGTACACTTTTGATCGAGTATCTTAACAGAAATGGGAGGTTGTACTCAGTAAGAAAAAAAGTGGTGGTCTAAAAAGATTTTTTTTTCTTTAGCTTGAGTAATATTATGGTCTCAGAGCTTTAACCTGAATTATTAGCACATACAAATCCATCTTCTTAATTAAATGGGGTCTTTGGCCATTGAACACCAGCGTATGGACAGAGTTAGTTACTAGATGTTATTATGAGGCTGGCCTGGCCACATAATCCATTAGAGGTAGGATTCAGTTATACTGGTAGCAGCAAAGTGATTTTTATGGTTGTAAGAATCTTTCTTTGTTCTGTCAGTATCAATTATTTCAGTCCTAATAAAAAGCTAAAAAGAGGGTCAAGTTTATGATCTATCCATCTTTGGATGGATAATTTGTATCATTTCTATCCAATAAGCCAAGAGTTTCATTTTTCTTTCTGAAAAGGACCTGTGCTATATAGTTTGTCTAAACTGCCTCAGTATGTGGTTATGAGGAGAGTGAGAGTGATGTGACAGGATTATGGTAGAAAACTTCACTGAAAGGCATGAACAGACATTAAATTAATAAATAATCATTTAGCATAGTATGTATATGTGCATTTATGATTGTGATAGTGAATATTTGCTTTGGGAGTTTTATTCAATTATGTTGAAAATTTTGGAGAAATATTTTAGAGTAATATGTTAAAGTGTATGGTAACAACGAGAGGAAATCTAGGTAATGATTCAAAGTCTTGGCCCACTTTTCAGATGAAGCACCAGTAAACTACTGAAAAACTACTCATTGAAATTGGAGTGCAAAGTAAATTAAGTGCAAAACTGGCATAGAACAATGGGGGCAGTAAAAGAACTCGTTTCATGATGTTAAACAACATCATAAGAGGATAACAAGGGACAGTGCATGTAAATTTCATGACACATAGTACTTCCTGAATGAAATGCTCGTTTTTCTTTCTAGTGGATAGACATTTCTATAGGGGGGTAAATATCAGTTAAGAATATGGATGGATTGTCTAATAATTCTTTTATTTCCAAATTGTGACTTGATGAATTACCATCTTGGAAGAGGTCAAGCAGTGTTTAATCATCCTTCAGCGATATTATAAAGGGAAAAGCATTGAATGGGAGGTTGGGCTACATGACCCTTTTACATCATTTTTTAGATATTATGTTCCAAGTGCAGGGACTCCATCTTAGTGATTTGTGTTATACTGTATACAACACAGCTCTGTGGAAACCTGAGAAAGGAAGGAGCTATTCCAGCACGAGGGTCTTCAGCAGACTCTGATTGGTGGAATTAATAACACTAAACCAAGAGCAAGTTCGCCACATTCACACTTTTTTTTTTTTGTGGTACGCGGGCCTCTCACCGTTGCGGCCTCTCCTACTGCGGAGCACAGGCTCCGGACGCGCAGGCTCAGCGGCCATGGCTCACAGGCCCAGCTGCTCCGTGGCATGTGGGATCTTCCCGGACCGAGGCACGAACCCGCGTCCCCCGCATCGGCAGGCGGACTCCCAACCACCGCGCCACCAGGGAAGCCCCCACATTCACACTTTTGATCATAACACTTATTGAGGGTTGGCTCTGTGCCAGGCACGTTGCAAAGTTTTTATGTGAATTGTTTTAACCTATAGAGTATGATCTTTTTACAGATGAGAAAACTAAGGCAGAGAAAGGTAAAGTGATTTACTCAAGGTCACAAAGTTGGTGGAAGTACAGATCTGGGATTTGAGCCCAAGTTGTCTAACACTAAACCTGGAGCTCTTCATTACATTTCATTACATGTATTGCACTATGTGTACACACAACAGCAGTTGTCTTGATGCATCTTTATGATGGATTTTTGAGGATGCCCTAACTCTGTACTTGTGGGCCTTTAATTTATTGGGTACTACTGACACTGTGATGCTAAATTAGACGTGTGTTTTGTAGGTCTTGAATCCCGGGAATTCAAGATATTACATAGAGATTCCTGAAACTCCAGAAATGTTACACCTCTATTTAATACCATTGCTTCTGTGTGTGTGTGTGTGTGTGTGTGTGTGCACGTGCGCGTGCGTGTGTGTGCGTGTGTGTGCACTCACATGCGTCTGTGTGCGAGTCCATGGTCCACAAACGATAATGTTTCTAAGATATATATGGAGCTAGTCAAATAAGACTTATAGCAAGGAAAAGGAGATAGGAAATCAAGTAGTGTTCTCTCTGTCGTGTATGTCCAAAAGACCTGAATTTTTTAAGGATTGGTACATTCTGATAATGGACATCTAGATGGCTAAATGATATAGACCTGCATCCTTAGCTTTCTTGGGTTGTAATGGGCTTTTCCAGTAGTAATGAAGGATGGAGATAATTATACAGCTCACATCCAAGATCTGAAAGGGATTTTAAGAAGAGTTTGTAAATCTTACAGGAAGGCAACCAGATCAAACGTTATGTGGATAAGTACGGGTTACAGAAGTCATCTAAGAGCATAGATTCTTCAGAGTAATCCAAAGGTCATGAAGGAAAAGAGACCAAGATTTAGACTCCTCAGATGGTTATACAAATTCAAATTCAGGAAATCTGTAAATGAGCAGGAGTGTTAAATTATTGGGTTGTGACTAGAGGTATGAAACTAACATAGATTATTTGCATATGTTGTGAGAGAAAGAAAGGTGATGCTGTCTTACATAAGAATAGAATATGATAGCTGGATTAGATTGTTAACTGGAGAGAAAAAGTGCTATAAAGGACATTATTAGGATAATTGGCAAATATTTGAATATAGACTCTATATTACATAGTTGTGTCTATCAACATTAATTATTCCTAATTAGTGAGATGTACTATCACTACATAAGAATGTCCTTGTTTTTAGATCGTACATACTGAATACTTAGGATAAAGGGCCATAACGCTTACAACTTACCTTCAGATGTTTCAGTAAAATGATATTATTATTACCTAGAAAGAGACATAAAGCAAATGTGGCAAAATGTTAGCAATTTGTAATTCTAGGTGAAAGATATATGCATGTTTACTCTGTTAATATTGTAACTTTTGAAGATTTAAAATATACCAAGTAAAAAGTAGAAAAATAGATGGTTCTGACTGATAAATATAATAACAGTGGTGGTAGTAGTAGTAGTAGTAGCAATAAACATGTACTGAGCTTTCTAGGTAGATTAAAGTATGACATGCAAAAGTACCCAAAGGTCAGTATAACTGTGATGGATACACTAGAATAGAATGTTCACTATAGTGTTCTAAGGTTAATTAAATATGCCTGTATTCGTATATGCCTAATAGTGGCAGAAAGCTTTTCTCAAACATTTTCTTGAAGGATAGTGAACTTTGCAAATTACCTAACATATTCCTGAGCTAAGTTAGAGATAATATTGTGATGTAGAAAGAAGGGAAATTAAGTAGGAAAGGAAAGCTCTTCTAAATTGTATCCATTAGGAGTGTGACATATTAAGAATTATATCTGGAAGGAAGGAAAGGTTGATGATGATCAGAGTAGAGTGTAATTTAAAACATTTTGTAAATAAAGAAGATAATGTAGAGAAAATGGGAGAAAAATGCTCTAGGTATGAATAATATTCAAAATCCATAGATCATCTGCCACTTCATGTACATAAAGCCACTGCATGCTCTGACCAATGTGGTTTTAGATTTCATATTCCTTACCTTTAAGCCTTTGGGAAGCAAGAAGTCCATTACTATTCTTATTGGCCAGAACTGCTCTTGTTGGCAAATTGCCTTGGTCTTCTTTGCTCACTATATGCTTCTTGAGGGTCTTTTTCTTACTTGCTCAAGATGAAAGCAAAAGATCGGGCTTCCCTGGTGGCACAGTGGTTGAGAGTCTGCCTGCCGATGCAGGGGACACAGGTTCTGAGCCATGGTCTGGGAAGATCCCACATGCCGCGGAGCAACTGGGCCCGTGAGCCACAACTACTGAGCCTGTGCGTCTGGAGCCTGTGCTCTGCAAGGAGAGACCGTGATAGTGAGAGGCCCGCGCACCGCGATGAAGAGTGGCCCCCGCTTGCCGCGACTAGAGAAAGCCCTCACACAGAAACGAAGACCCAACACAGCCATGAATAAATAAATAAATAAATAAAGTATATTAAAAAAAAAAAGAAAAAAAAAGAAAGCAAAAGATCTTCAAAGAGTCAAAAGAACTCATATTTCCATTTTTACTTCCTCAATTAAGCCAATCATTCATTCATGTAAATATTCATTTATATTTTCGCAAGATTCTTTCTCATCAAGAACCCCTAGAAATCATTTTGAGGTTTTATTTTGCTGACCTTGTAGTCTAAGCCCATTTATTATTACCTTTCTTCAGTCTTATTTTCCTTTCTCTCTGTTCCTAAACCTCCATTTAAATACCAAGACAGTTTTCCCCTTCAATCTCATGACATCTCTTAAAGGGATCTGACAAAGAGTAGTCTGGATTTCCTAGGGCAGTGGCTTTCTGCCGGCGCCATAATGGTTATTACATACTAGTTAGACAGAGGAAAAGAAATCTCACATGGATGAATAAAGTGATTTAAGAATATGAATAAAGAGTGCCACAGAAACAGAACGTAGGTTATTTGACAAAAAAATTGCCTAGGAATTAGTACCTAATTATGTGCTCAAGTCAGAGAAAAGCAACAACTACAACAAAACAGAACAAATGAGATAAAGAAAGAATAAAGAAAAATATATGTTTTTTCTTTTGAGTACATTAAAACCACGAAAAGATAAAGGAAAACATTGTCCCTTTATCACATAGGAAAGGAAAGCTCCTAACTGATGACATACAAAAGGCAGAGACTTTTAATAAGCATTTTCTTTATCTCTGTCTTCATACAAAAAGGTCATCTTTGATTGAATCATTCAAATAGGAGGGCTTAAAGTCATGATAAAAGTAAGAATGAACTAGAGATTGTGTAAAAAAAATAAAAGGTTGTTCAAAATGCTGGGGTTGGCAAACTTTAATATATAAATGGGGTATCAATTGTTTTCCTTTATTGGGGCTTTCAGTTCATATGATACATATAATCTCTTTCAGTTAAGTAACAAATAGCTATTAAATAACAAATAGTTTTATATGTGCAGAGCCTAGGAAATCAGACAGGAATATGACAGGGCCCCAACTCTCAAGAAATCCACACACAATAATCTAGTCTTGGTGAGACTTTCTAATAGAGAAAATGGCATAATGTGATTTATTTATAAAATTATTCATGAAAGATGCACTTCTTGCTAAATAAAGTCTTCATGAGTTAAGATGCATATCAATGGGTTTTAAGCAGCCTTGGGACATTTTATCAAGTTACTTAAATATAAGTTTTAAACTGGGATTTTTTTTTTAAATGAAAGAGTAAGATGATGATGTCATGGGGAGACAAAAAAGGTTTGGTCAAGTGGACAGGCACAGTCCAGGAAGTAGTGGCATGAAGTGGGAAACCACCCAGAGTGGTAACTAGTTAATGACTGAATCAGAGTCCAAAATGACCACCTGGATTTGCCAATATTATTCCTCATAGAGTAGTTCAAGTTTATGGGACTAAAGTCAACATCTTATTTGCTTTAGAACTTCTTTCTTAGGTAGATAGAGTGAGGGCTCTGTCCCTAGTCTACTATCCAGGGACTTTGTGCCAGAACCCAGGCTATGAATCTTTTGTGATTTTGTTCCTGGTGTATGTAGCACAATTTGATTTTAAGTATTCAGATTAAGTGTCCCATGATATCTTTGTTAGTATTTTGTAGCAATGAATGTTGAGATACCGTAATATTTTGTTATTATTTGATATTTGTCCAAAGGACCTAAAATTCTTGCATTTTTCTCCATTCCATGGCAACCTGGATAGGAAAACTTGACCTACATCTGAATTTTAGGATTTATCACACTTCAGAAAGGAAAATAATTTGCTAGAGAGACATCTAACAGGGTCCTCATTAATGGAGAAAGCCTGGGTAATACTGACCAGTTCTGTAGGGTGAGTTGGTAAGAGAAGAGAAGGGAGTCTAGAGGAGTCAAGAGTAGCCTGGAGCCTCCTACCTGCAGGAAAGAGATTCATAAGGGAAGGGTAAGATAGAAAAGGGGGGGTATGGCAGAGGGTGGTGGGAACAACTGTAGGTACCGCCTCTGGTCTTTTACCAGTGCAGAGGCAAAGAAGGAAGAAGCCAAGGAGAGAATCACACTTCTCCATGTGACCTTCGAGTAACCAGTGATTCTGCCCATTGGTAACTACAGTAGAATCAGTGTCCTGAAATAGAGCCAAGCAGATTTGTTCAGTAGTAAAGATTGAAGTTTGTAAAGGGACAAATAAAGCCTTGATATGCTGATTAGATATTATAAGCTTAAGTATTTTTTATTATAGCATTTACTAGTCTCTCTAATGTGCACAAAAGTAGAAACCAGAAGAAAGTTGGCCCATAATCACAGGCCCAGATAACTTTTGAGGGTCAACTATTCTATTCTTTTCTGGAGTCTACTCCATCTTGTCCAAGACTTTGCTCCTGTAGTTTTTCTATTCTTTCCTCTATAACATTTTTCTGTAGATAAAAATTTATTCCAATATGAATAAAAAATGTCGTCACCGTCTATCACAAAATCTTTCCCTGACTCCGTATACCACTCCACTTCTCTATAGCCTATTTACAGCAAAATGTCTTGAAATTGTCTGTAGTCTTGTTTCCATTCTTGCATCTCCTTTCTGCTACTCGACTTCATCCCATTTAGGATCCCTTTCCCAAACATTTAACTCCCTGCTGTTAAGATTACCAGTGACTTCCATGAAATCCAGTCTAATCTTCACATCTTTTAATTAATTTATTAACTTAGTTAATTAGTTAGTTATGGCTGCATCAGGTCTTAGTTGTGGCACGCGGGATCTTTCGTTGTGGCGTGCGGGCTTCTCTCTAGTTGTGTCGCACGGGCTCCAGAGCGTGCGGGCTCAGTAGTGGCCGCAAATGGTGTTAGTTGCCCCGCAGCATGTGGGATCTTAGTTCCCCATCCAGGGATTGAACCTGCATCCCCTGCATTGGAAGATGGATTCTTAACCGCTGGACCACCAGGGAAATCCCTTCACATCTTTTAACTCTTAGCATCATTCAACGACATGGACTGCTCCCTCTATCTTGAAGCACTTTCTTCCCTTGACTTCGGTAACACCATACTCTTCTGGTTTTCTTAAGAACCCATGTGATTTGGCTGCTCCTTCTCACTTCCTTGATTAATTTCTCCTCTGTTCAATATCTAAGCATTGGACTTCTCAAAGACTCTCTCCTGTACCATCTTCTCTTGTAAGGCTATGCTCACTCTCCAGGCGATGACCTTTTAGTCCTATAGCTTTAAATATCATTTTTATATGAATGTGTCTTAAGCCTTTATTTTCCGATCTGACTTCTTCCTGGAAACTCACCCATATTTCCAACTCCCTACTTAAAAGCTTCTCATGGATATTTAATCAACATCTCAGAGTTAATGTGTCCTAAGAGCAGCTCTTTATCATTTGCCACCAAAATCTGTACCTACCCAATTGTTCCATCTTAATCAATTTCACCAACACACTCATTGGTTTAAGTAACAAAGCTAAGAGTTAGCATCCACATCCTCTCATATCCAATCCACTAATCCATAATAAGACCTGCAAACCCTGCCTCTAAAATACTCTCTGAGTATATCCATTTCTCTCCACCTTAGTCCAAGTCATCTTCCTCTCTTGCCTAGATTATTGGTGCCTAACGGAATCTCTCTGAATTTCACTTTTACTTCCTTAAAAATCAATTCTATGTACAGCAGCTAGAGTAATCTTTTCAAACATAATTCATGTCATATCACTCACCTGTTTAAAATTTGCCAATTACTTCCCATTGCAATAGAATAAAATCTACACACTTGGCCTTGGGTTTTGAATGCCTCCTCTTGAGCCACTCTCTCCTCATTTCTGCATCCAGCAGTGCTGCTATTTCTCCAGCATGCCACATTGATGCCCATGGTAGGGCTATGCTCTCTGCCTTGAACACTCTTCCCCTCAGATCATTGTATGGTTGTTCCTTCTTGTCATTTAGATCCCATCTGAAATGTCACCCCCTTCAAAGAGGGCTTCCCGGATTTCCCAAATCAATAAACACCCTGTCACATTTGCCCACTGCCCTATTTTGGTTATCTTCCTAGCACTTATAACATTATTGCTTATCAGTATAATTTCATTTGTTTGTTTATGTAGTTTATTCACTTGTTGCTTGGTTTGTTTTCTCTGCTCAACTTCACCTCCTACTAGAGTATAAACCAAAGGAAAGGAGGGACTTTGTCAGTCCTAAAAGAGTACTAAAAACAATACCTGATACATAATAGGTACACTAGAGACATCTGTTGAATAGAAAAATGAATGAATGGATGAATAAATATATAGATAACTTTGAAATCAGTTCTTAGGTACATTGTAGACTGTGCATGCCCCCCGCCCCTATCCCATCTTAACCACAGTGTGAGCTCCTTGAAGTTTGAACACCTTAAAGAGTGTTTAATGTCTGTTTGTTACCCTTGGACTAGTGTATAGAAGGTGTGCTGACCACATTTGCAATAGTGGGAAAGCAGGGAAAGATAACTGCTAGGATGGATGTAAAAAAAGAAAATTAGGATTAAAAATTATTTTGACAATGCATATTATATGTTAATATACTTTTAAATTTAAAGCATTGCTCAGTCTGGGATATTAGATGGAATAGCTTTGCATTTAGAGTTGAAAGTTGAGCTGCACAAGCCTAGGTCAATGAGAACTTAATAGTAATGAATGTGAAGAAGAACTGGGTGAACTGAGAATTAGGGAGGCATGGGTTCCCAAGGAACAAAGCAAATGTCCCTAATTTCTATCTGTAATCCTACACTTTCATGCATAGTTAAGATATGTCCTTTTTTGTGAGAACTGCCATGATATTTCCAGCCTGGAGCCATCTCTCTCCAGTCTGAACTCCCAGAAGATTTTGCCCCTATCTCTAATGATAACTAGTATCTACTGCGTTATTTTAGTGTTTGTGTACATGGCCAAATCTCTTCTCCTAGAGTGCAAACTCCTTTAGATGAGGCGTTGTGTTTTGTTTTGTTTTAATTGCTGTTTTTCGAGTAATTTCTTACAAATAGAGGACACTCAGTAAATATTTACCTGAAAGTAAATGAAGTAGCAGACAATGCATGAGTATATGCATTTAAAAAATCAAACTACAAGAGCATCATCAATATAGAAACAAAAACTGTTGGTGAGATTTTATTTAGTATTGGTGTTTCTAGGTTTGGGGAGGATGGTAGCCCATTGTAGAGGCTTCTATAAATACTGATGAATGAAATAAAGAGGAAGAAAAGATATTTCTGAAATATGGTACTATTCCAATTGGTTTAAAACTAGGGAATTTTAAGACATTTTATTTAAGAGGTTTAATTTTATCATATCCAGATAGATAGAAAGAAAGATAGATATTAACATCTATGACATATTAGGGCAAGTGTATTATTTCCTTATGAAAATAATAGTCTGGACTACTTTATGTTTTTTTAAATCAAATGTAAACAGTTAAAATTTCAAATAATTTCGTTTGTACTAATTTTCTTAAACTTGTTAATTTCCACATTTGGCCGAATTTTATTTGGGGGTGTAATTTAATTGCTGCTTATTATTCCAATGTGATTTATAAAACTTAATTTTTTAACCATTTTTAAAAATTGACATATAGTTAATTTACAATGCTGTGTTAGTTTCAGATGTACAGCAAAGTGATTCAGTTAATTCAATTATATGTATATAATAACTATCTAATATAGTTATGGGTTATACAAGATATTGACTTTTTCATTATAGGTTATTACAAGATATTGAATGTAGTTCCCTGTACAATACAGTATGTCCTTGCTGTTTATCTGTTTTATACATAGTAGTGTGTATATGTTAATCCCAAACTCTTAATTTATCTCTTCAATCCCCCCACCCCTGGCTATCCTCTTTGGTAACTATAAGTTTGTTTCCTATGTCAGTGAGTCTATTTCTGTTTTGTAAGTAATTTCATTTGTATCATTTTTGAGATTCCACATATAAGTGATATCATATGATATTTGTCTTTGTCTGACTTACTTCACTTAGTATGATAATCTCTAGGTCCATCCATGTTGCTGCAAATGGCATTATTTCATTCTTTTTTATGGCTGAGTAATATTCCAGTTATATATATATATATATATATATATATATATTCACACACATATATATACATATATATGTATATGTATATATATATGTGTGTGTGTGTATATATATATATATATATGTTCATCTTTTTTATCCATTCATCTCTTGGACATTTAGGTTGCGTCCATATCTTGGCTATTGTGAATAGTGCTGTTGTGAACATTGGAGTGCATGTATCTTTTCAAGTCAGAGTTTTCTCTGGATATATGCTCAGGAGTATGATTACAGGATCATATGGTGACTCTGTTTTTAGTTGTTTAAGGAACCTCCATACTGTTCTCCATAGTTGGTGCACCAATTTACATTCCCACGAACAGTGTAGGAAGGTTCCTTTTCTCCACACCCTCTCCAGCATTTATTATTTGTAGACTTTTTAATGATGACCATTCTGACTAGTGTGAGGTGATACCTCATTGTAGTTTTGATTTGCATTTCTCTAATAACTAGTGATATTGAACATCTTTTCATGTGCCTGTTGGCCATCCATATGTCTTATTTGGAGATATGTTTATTTAGGTTTTCTGCCCATTTTTTGATTGGGTTGTTTGTTTGCTTGGTTGGGTTTTTTTGATATTAAGCTGTATAAGCTGTTTGTATATTTTGGAAATTAATCCCTTGTGGGTCAAATCATTTGCAAATATTTTCTACAGCTTTTGTTGTGTAAAAGCTTTTAATTTTAATTGGGTCCCATGTGTTTATTTTCATTATTATTTCCATTGCTCTAGGAAACAGATCCAAAAAAATATTGCTGTGATTTATGTCAAAGAGTGTTCTATGTTTTCCTCTAGGAGTTTTATAGTATTCAGTCTTACATTTAGGTGTTTAATCTATTTTGAGTTTATTTGTGTATATGGTGTTAGAGAAAGTTCTAATTTCATTCTTTTACATATAGCTGTCCAACTTTCCCAACACCACTTGCCGAAGAGACTGTAATTGACCATAGGTCCTGGGTTTATTTCTGGGTTTTTTATCCTGTTGCATTGATTTATATATCTGTTTTTGTGCCTGTACCATATTGTTTTGATTACTGTAGCTTTGTAGTATAGTCTGAACTCAGGGAACATGATTCCTGTTCTTTCTCTAGACTGCTTTGGCTATTCACGAGTCTTTTGTGTTTCCATAAAAATTTAACATTTTTTTTGTTTTAGTTCTGTGAAAAATGCCATTGATAATTTTATAGGAATTGCATTGAATCTGTAGATTGCTTTGGGTAGCATAGTCATTTTAACAATATTGATTCTTTCAATCCAAGAACATGGTATATCTTTCCATCTATGTTGTCTTCAGTTTCTTTCATCAGCGTCTTATAGTTTTTGACATACAGGTCTTTTGCCTCCTTTAGGTAAGTTTATTTCTAGGTATTTTATTCTTTTTGATGTGATGGTAAACGGAATTGTTTCTTTAATTTCTCTTTCTGATGTTTTATTGTTAGTGTATAAAAATGCAACAAATTTCATTATATCAATTTTGTATTCAGCACCTTTACCAAATTTGTTGATGTATAGTATCATGTCATCTTCAGACAGTGACAATTTTATTTCTTCTTTTATAATTTGGATTCCTTTTATTTATTTTTCTTCTTTGATTGCTGTGGCATGAAAAACTTAATTTTTTTGTCTACATATCAGCATATGTACATCAAATTATAAAATAAATCAAATTCCCACTGTCAGCATAAAAAAGAAAACACTTCTTCGTTATTGAGAATGCAGTTAAAAATCTCTGCACACTTGAGTTTGTGTGTGATGCTTATAGACTTTTAAAAAAATATTTAAGGCTTTCCAGTAAACCAGCAACTAGTGGCCAAAATTTAATTAAAAATTTACATTGACTATAGTAATGACCAAAATTGGCCATAAACACATGTAGGCTAGAATTAATTTTCTCTTTTGACTATTTGATACAATGCTGTAATTGTATTTCACTGTGTAACATGGAGGATGAAAAAATAAAACTATAACTGTATCATAGGGCATCATACTCACTGAGGACTGGGAATTGATCTCAGTCATTATTGTATTCCTAAGGCCTAGCAGTGCCTGCACGTACAGTAAACACTCATTACAAAGTGTTTTGTTGTATAGGAATTCAGATATAATGTGATTGTGGAATAGCTTTCGTCCTCCACCTAGTCCCCATTCTCAGCTCGTTGGCTTTGTAACAATCAGATTGAATCTTTGGTACTCCACTTACAGATTTTGGCAGAGATTTTTTATAGTTGAGAACATTGATTATTTGTTGAAGGAAGAAGTGAGTTAGTTGCAAAAGTTATTGAATATTTGCTATGTTTCTAACACATAGAGTGATGCTAAAAGTATATAAGACCTAGCTTCTTATAGCCTACACTATAAGTAAAATAGAATTGAGTTCCTGTTTATAAATATATTGTGGAAATGATGACCCTTTCCACTTTATTATGCTCATTCTTGCTATATCAAGAAGGAGAAAAGCAGTCAGTTATATCAGGGAGCAGGCACGGCATGCACAGATAGGCCCTCATGTTCTCCTGTTGAGCATAACCTTTTACAGACCATCAGCATTAGGCAAGGACCTTCTGTGATCATGATGGATTAGACAAAAAGAAGACCACTCTAGTCTTATACCTGAACTCAAGCAAAGAAAGACATGAACATTTTGAAGATTAGAGAATGACTAAATATTAACCATTTGCTGCATTTTCTTTTAACCAATCACAGCTTTAATCTCACTCTGTTCTTACCTTCTAGATAAGAATTTTAAAGATGCCCAATTGTGGAATGACTCCTGCTTCCTGATAATATCCAATCCTAGAGCAAAGCCCTACTTTTTTTTGACTTTCCCCCCAATTATCTAATGTGGGTCCAAATCCTTTAAGGTGTTTCTAGCACACAACTGCTGAGATATCCTGCAGTTCCTGCATGGCAGTGTGTCAATAAACCCACATTTGTTCAACGACAGGTATATTACAGATGGTCTTTGATGGAGATATCTGACAGCATTAAGAGCCTGAAGACTCTCGAGCGTATTAAAATTTAAATGTTGTGTTTGTGTTTGCATTTTACATATATGTCAGTGTTCTTCTCAGAGAAGGTCTCTGGAAGGCAGTAAAAGTTTTAGTTAGAGAAAACTATAGCTTCAAATGTATGCATAATTGTAGTGTGTACGATCAGCCAGTATTACTGCCTCATGGTGTATTTCCATAGGCTGTTTCTGAAATACTAAACTATCAACATGATATAACCTATGAGGTGAAGTTCCAAACACTCTATTGATTGCTAGCTTTTCTGTTAAAGGGTTTGCCATAAATTAAAACATGTAAATCTAAGGGAACCACCACTGAAAGAATCACTGCAAAGAATATATTCAAGATTTAAAACTTATTTGTCTGAAACAGCTGTTCCTAACCTTCTGTAAGATAAAATATTTGGAGACTCTTACAATTTTTATAAGATTATATTTTGAATAAGTACAGACTTAATGATGTATCTGTTAATCATACTGTTTTAAATAATTAATATTACTCTTTTATCCTTTTTCTCTGGTCAGTAGAATAATTTCCCTGTACCAACTCTCTATGTATATAATGCACTCTAGAGAGTACTTAAACTTTTTTTTTAACTATCAGATAACCGTTAGATAATGTGAAAGAGAGTGAAAAATGTTTATGTTAAAATTGCAAAGCACAGTAGATTCTAAATGTCTAATGAAATATTTTATTGTATTTTCAATATAGATTATTGGAAAATATTAATATTTTATTTAATATATTTGTGTAATATATTAAATATTTAATTATTAAATATTACTATATAAATATTATTATATTAATATTTAATATATTAATATTAATATATGAATAGGTGTTTCTTAGTAAACACCTTTGTCAATATTATTTTCTTATTCTCATGTTATAAAGTTTACTTTCATCAGGACCAGTATTAAAAAAAAAACAGAAAATGCTATTTTAACCTTTACAACACAGTGATGTTATACTGTTTGCATATATGTTTACTATACTGTAAAATGTGAAATGGGAATGAATGACATTTCAGATAAATTTTACTGAACAGGGCAATAAAAGGATAGCTTCTGAATTTGGGGGATGACTTAAAATATCTCTAATTTTACACTGGAACAATAGTATCTGCGAACACACATGATTTCACCCATGAAGTTTAGACAAAAGTTGGACATAACTTATTTAGCAAAACTTAGAGTTCTGGAAATGGATAGTTTCCTTAAAACCCAAGAGAGTATAGTAATAATGGTACTTTAGAGAGTGTATAAAAGGAAGTATTGATGGACAATATTAATACCTCATCTTTGATGAGCTTCGATGATGACAATGATGATGAATATGAAAGGTAGAATACAGTAAATGATTTGGGGGAATCTAAAAGATGGTGTGGAAGTTATACTAAAACATAGGAAGAAATAGGTATTTCAGTGGGTGGGTATTTGATGGAAGGCAAATAGGTGGCTAGGAAAGAAAGGAATGAAGGTAGGCTGAAGTAGTCAGGAGAGACATCATTAACTGAGGTGAGGCTTGGGCTGAGTCTTAAAGAACAGGCAAGATTCTGAGAGATGGAGAAAATGGGAAGGGAATTCGGGTCATATAATTGTTAATATTTTGATGCTCTGAGTCATCACCATTAACAAGCACCTTCATATATGCTTTCTGGGAGGTATTTTGCTAGGTACTTTGAGAAGTAGGATGGAAACAGGAATAAATTCTTATCCATGAGGAATTTACAAACTCATGAGGTGCTCGTTGATTTACTTGAGAATGCCTTTTTAATAAAGTTGTAGACACCATATAGAATTACAGCATGAACTGGATCATCATGGCTGTCAAGCAGCAGAATTCTAGGTGCTCTAGGTGGAATAACAGATATAGAGGACTCGATATGGTATTTTTTGGTTTTAGATTTTAATGTGTTTAATGAAATGTGATCTCCAAATAAGCCTTAATCATGGTTTTCTTGTATCTAAAATAAAGCTACTGAAGAGCTAGATCTTTGAGGACCCTTTCAGGTAATTGCAGAGTTCTTTGTTGTGAGTTTATCAGTATACAACATGTGGCACAAAAGGGTTACCTGCTAACTCTCAAGTCTTAGTGGCATGGATTGTATGAAAATTGAATTTTACTCATAAAAATTACTGCCTGCTATTTTTAACCTTGTGCACAGTTTAAGAAGGAGCTTCAGTTAAAAATTGGAATACATCATCTGGAGCTCCTGATGGATCAGCCAGCACTAGGAGTTGTGCCCACTATTCAGAATTTTGAAAAAGCTAAGTATCAGTACCAATATATTATCTAATTTTAGAAATGGTGTAATTCTTATATTGCTCTTCTCTTTAGTCTGCCAGTTCTTCTGTCTTCTTTAAAATCTGCCTAGGGGTTAATATGAAGAAAAGAAAGCTTCAGATATGGACCCCAGCACACTGGACGACAACAGAATTGTGTTCACTGAAGTGTGCTTAGGCAAGATGGTGTAATTTTGTGCGGTGGGGCATATTGGGAACTGTTAACCAGCTTTCATGTACCCCCTCTGTGGACAATACTATGGACTCCCACCTTTACCTCCACCATTCTATCAGCCTTCCACACTCATTGTCTCAGGGGTGGAGTCACACATCAGAAAGGCACAGAAAACAAAGGTGTCAGTTCTTGTCTTTTGAGTTGCAAAAGCCAAGACTGCACAGGACTGTAGCGTAGATGAGTTTGTGAAAAAGATATGATGACCCATGCAAAGCTTCCTTTAACTTTGCCCCTCACGATAAAGTAAGAATTCTCCAGACGGAAGAGAAGTGATGAGTAACTAAATGACAGTCTCTAAGAAGAGAGCAAATCACCCTTTTCCCTTCCCGCAGTCAATCCTAGGAGGTGGGTTTTCGGTAGTGTCCGCCAGTAGGTTAATTAACAGGGTACCAGGCGGGGCCTGCGTTCATTTTTCTAGGTAGGGCCTGAGAAGTCCCCAGAGCCAGATGGGCCTAAGTAGCTTCACTGTTTCCTCATCCCCTCACATTATGAGAGAAGAATAATGATCTTCATGTACCTAGAGGGGTGCAAGTTGTTGCAAGCATTCACCTGTTTGCACCCAGAGCCTTGAACCAGAACAAAGAGGAAATGCAAGGAGATGCTATTGTGGATAGACACCAACTCCTCCTCCTCCTCACGCCTGCTCACCAATATGCTCCCTGGGAGTTAGATGGAACCCTGAGTTGATTAACCTTGTTTCTATCACCTGGGAAGTTGGGATTTGAAAACTAAATTTAGTTATTAAATAATAAATATAACAATAAAAACTTATAGTATATTACTTACTGTGTCCCAAACACTATTCTAAGCATTTTATTATAGTGACTAATTAAAGACACATAACCATTTGAGGTAGTGATTATTATTATCATCTCCATTTGTTAGTGGTAAATCTGAGGCCCAGAGAGGTTTAGAGTCTGGCCCAATGTCACTCAGCTAGTCAGTGACAAAGCCAGGATTCAAATCCAGGCAGTCTGCATCAGACTATACTAAACTACTTCTCAAAGAGGTGTAAAAGAGTAAAATTATATTTCTGGCAAGACTGAGTCTGTGTCCCATATATCATATGCATTATGCTTATTTTGGAGGGATCTTGTGAAAAGCAATCTCTGTCATCCTTTTCTGTGCATCCTCTGTACTCTGGGCATGTTGTTAAGGATGGTGTTTATCGTATTACACTGTTCTCTCTGGGAGACCATGGACGTATTTTCTTCCTATCCTTAGTACAAGAAATATCTGGGCTTCTCCTGAGCACTCTGTTTGTATTTTGTAGAAAAATCAACTATTCAATCTTATTTCTCTGTTTTCACTGGCTGCTATGTAGCTTAGAGCCAAATGTTAAGCTTGCTATTGGCAAGCCTGTAAAGTCATGGCCTGTGTTGTGTGCACTCACTGTCCTCTTCTAGCCTACCTTTCCCTTTGCTTTGCTTTCTACCTATTTTAATTTATTTAATCTGTCAGTAATGTACATATCTTAGCGAAACGCCTTAAATCTTTTCTGAGAAAAGCAGGTTGTAAATACGTACAAATATTATTTCTCTTTGCTTTCAGACGACATCACCCTTAGATCTTCCTTGGTCAGCAGAGGACCCCAATGATTACTTTATAGCAGTAATGCCATTCCTTCATTGGCACATTTCATCCATAGAGGACGGAAAGGATAAGCAAGCTGTGAAGGGCACAGTGTGCTTTCTATTCCCTCCTCTTCATTTTTTCTTTCTTTTTTTTTTTTTTTTTTTTTAAACATTTTAATTTTTTTTTTTTTTTTTTTTTTAAGAAGATGTTGGGGGTAGGAATTTATTTATTTATTTTTGCTGTGTTGGGTCTTTGTTTCTGTGCGAGGGCTTTCTCTAGTTGTGGCAAGCGGGGGCCACTCTTCATCGCGGTGCGCGGGCCTCTCACTATCACGGCCTCTCTCGTGTGGAGCACAGGCTCCAGACGCGCAGGCTCAGTAGTTGTGGCTCACGGGCCCAGTCGCTCCGCGGCATGTGGGATCCTCCCAGACCAGGGCTCGAACCCGTGTCCCCTTCATTGGCAGGCAGACTCTCAACCACTGCGCCACCAGGGAAGCCCCCCTCCTCTTCATTTTTGAGGGCTGTGGTGAAAAGAAATGTTGCCACTTGGGGAAGTGTAGTGCAGTGGCTAAGGATATGGGCTCTGACATCAGAAATGATTCATATCCATGTTTTGCTACCCACTGCCAGGTGACCTTGGACAGGCTACTTCTCTGTGCCTCAGTTTCCTCATCTATAAAATGGGGCTAAAATAGTAACCCACATTCATGTAGTTATTGTGAACATTAAATTAATGTAGGGGAACATTTATTGCCTTTGATAGGTGCTCATGGCCAATAAATGGGCAGGAGGAGGTAGAGAATTAGAGAGTCCTGAACTTTGCTAAGCTCAGTAAGATATTCTTGATGTAACTTATGCAGGGCCACAAAAAAGCAATGTAAAAAAATATAGAGATTGCATTTGCCATAAATCATAGCTATCATACTTTTTTTACCCTTCATAAGGCTGAAGTATAAATTTTTACTTGAATTTTCAAATGTTCTTTTAAGCATTAGAATTCTCTTCAGCACAGGTTAAGTTAGTAACCCCACGCAAACTGTGATTTAAGGACTGTCAGAGAAGGAGATCTTACATACTCTTTGGGAAAACTAATGTGAGAAATACATTTTCTCTTTTAATAATTTTTTTCTCATGCAATGAGACATTCTTATAAAATACTTGTTAAGCCTTCACTTGTCCAATATTAGAAGAATATGGGCGCATAAATATATTTTAGTGCATCAAATTCATCCAGAACATTTTTCAGAGATAATTGAGCTGATAAAAGATATGATATTTGATAAACACCCCTGCCTTCAAGGAGATTACAACCTGGTAATGTAGATAGACATGGACCTGAATATCGCACGCAAAAATATGCAAACACGTACACAACACAGACACACACACACACACACACACACACACACAATCGCAGTACTGTGAAATCACTACCAACATAGAGAATTTCATAGAGCATCATGGGGAAAAACTGATTTGGTTAGTGAGAACAAAAGAGGAAAAAAAAGAAGGAAGGGAGAGAATGAATGAGATTGAGGGGGGGGGAGAGGGTGAGAGAGAGAGAGGGAGGGAGAGAAAGGGAAACACAACATGGAAAATGGCACTACAGACATGATTTGTAATATAGATCTTGAAAGATGAGAAGGCATTTGCTGGTGTTAGCATGTTGGATGGGAAGTGGGGGAATTCCAGGCTGGGAAATATTATATGTAAGGGACCAGATGACTTCTGAAGAGCGCGGACTGGGCACAGTATAGCAGTTGAAGAGGAGGTGCGTTCTGACTACCTGCAGGCAGCAGAAAACCATTGGAACATTTTCAGCATTGAGGTAAACATGATCAGATTTGCCGTCAGAAAGGTAGAAGTGCAGAATATGCTTCAAAGGGAGTGAGGGTGGAGGAAGAACAGCTCTCAAAGGGAAAGTGGAGGCGAAGCATCTCCATTAGGAATTGTTTCTCATCTGTGGCTTCAGCCTGACAAGCTGCCTATAGTTCTAGCTTCTTCCAGGTGATTCTTCTCCTTTCTTTCTTTCTGTAGCTCAGGGAAGGTCATGGCTTCTTGCTGTTGTTAATATCTAGATTGCATCATTGTCTACTTTCATCACCTTTATGCTAAATTCCTTGGAATAAATTCCCTGTAAGAACTCAGAGTTGTTTCTGTTTCCTAGTTACATCCTGGCTGATACTCTGTAGCACTAATCTAGGGGAGAGGTGTTGAGGGTCCTAACAAAAGAGGAGACAGTGCACAGGCAGAGGAGAGAGCTGATTTAGAAAACGGAATTGCAAAATTTGGTGACAGGTATGTGTGTGGGTGTGGGGAGAGGGAACAATCATAGCCAGACTGACCTTTCTGGCTGGCCTACTTAACATAAGTGATGTTGTTTTTAAAAAACAGTCAGGGGCTTCCCTGGTGGCGCAGTGGTTGAGAGTCCGCCTGCCGATGCAGGGGACGCGGGTTCGTGCCCCGGCCCAGGAAGATCCCACATGCCGTGGAGTGGCTAGGCCCGTGAGCCATGGCCGCTGAGGCTGCGCATCCAGAGCCTGTGCTCTGCCACGGGAGAGGCCACAACAGTGAGAGGCCCGCGTACAGCAAAAAAAAATAAAAAAAATAAAATTAAACAAAATAAACAGTCAATATGGGACTAACGGGATTGCAGGAGACTTAACGATGACCATTGGACATTCAGACATGCTAGTGAGCAGTTGCACAAAGAAATCTGGGGTTTGAATTTTATATTTCAAATTTATCAGCAAATGGCAGGAATTTAACAATATTTAAAATTTTGGAAGTAAGATCATTAGGGAAGGGATATAGAATGAGAAGAGATGAAGGACAGAACTTCATGGAAGCCTAATATAAAGTGGAAAAGTGAGCAAAGAGGAAAACTAGCGAGAACAGTGCATCAGGAAAGCCAAGGCGTTCAATAGATTAATATTCAGAAAATAACAGGATGGGTTCATTGCAGGTGGCTACTAAAAGGTCACTCACGAATAATGGGTAGATGCAAAGTTTCTTTATTTCTCTCTTCAAAATAACAACATTCTTATATATTGCTATTTTCATATTACAATGAAGAGATTAAGGGCAAGAGATATAGACTCTGTTTTCCACTTTTACCCAACTAGTATGTCGTGCAGACAGGATTTGAACCCAGTTCTGACTAATTTCCAAAGCCCATGGTGCCTTGTAAATGATTTTGAGTACCAGGCTAACTAATATGTATTTATAGAGATAGTAAAAAACCACTCAAAGTTCTGGACCAGGCAATACATGCACGATACTGTGTTTAAGAACAATCTAAGTGGAGTATGTAATGGAGGGTTAGAAGGATATAGAGCCTGGGGAAAGGAAAGGAAGTTATGAAACCACCAGGTGAGGAGCAACGAGAGCCTGGCTTAGGGTGCAGTGTTGTCAGATTTAGAAAACAGAAACAGAACCAGGATTCCCAGTTAAATATAAATTTTTGAACTTTTGGTATAAGTATGTCTCCTGCAATTTGGGGACATATTTATAGTGTAAAGAATTGTTACTTATCTGGAATTCATATTTAACTGATAGTCTGTGTTTTATCTGGCAACCTACAACACTGCAGTGCAATTCGTATGCTAACCACCTGGAGTTAGTCTCAACTCCACAGGTTGAGGGCAATGAGATCGCCCTTGCTTCAGATGCCAGCTGCAAGTTCCAGGGTCCTCAAGGCTGTCCACACATTGGACTCACTGGCTCCAAAACTGGGGGTTCCCACAAGGTACTCGGCTTGATAATTTACCAGGACAACTCACAGAATTCAGGAAAGCACTATACTTATTATTATAGTTTTATTATAAAAGGTACGAATACCAGCCAAGTGACACAGATACGGGAAGGTCTGGGAGGGTCCTGAAAATAGAGCTTCAATGTCTTCTCCCCACAGAGTCAGAGGGCATCACCCTCCTGGTACATCAGTGTATTCACCAACCAGGAAATTCACTTGAGCCTTATGTCCATAGTTTTTATTGAGGTTTTATTACCTGGGCATGATTGATTGAATTATTGACCCTGTGTGTGAACTCAATCTTCAGCCCCTGTCCTCTCATGGGAGGTCAGAGGCACCCTGTGAATAACAAAGATACTCTGTTATACAACACAACCTTAGTGTGGTCATGACAATGGAAATAGAGAGATAGATGAAGGAGGAATTATACCAGGGAGGGGTCTAAATTAATGAGAATTTTTAAATCCTGGGGGACTGGAAATATGTAAGGAAATGCCAGTTGGGATGAGAGAGGGAGAATAAATAATTAACTAACTAGGATGCCTCGAGTTGAGGATACTGGAGGAACCTTGTGATCAAATTCAGGATAGAAGGACAGAAATGCATATCTGGAGTTTAGAAGAATTGTCAGGATTACATACTAGAGGTCAATACTCCTTAGCATGAAAGTGATTGTAGTAGAACAAAGCAAGAGTGCAAGTGTTATAGGAGGAAAGTAGAAACCACAAAAAAAATTTAACTAAAAATAGGTTCATCACATTCTAAACTTTCTAAATTTTGTAGATTAAATTAATTCGACAAGGTCTTTTCCATGTGAAATCATTTGTTTTTTAAGATAGTATTCATTTCAAAGCTTTTATACATTTTTTTCTGTAATTCATTTCTAGCTATTTTTCCTGAATGTTTAACATTATGGTACACATTTAGTTTTATTTCTAAACACTAATGAATTTTTGCCCAAATTTATGTAAGTCCAAAGTACTCAATGAATTGTCAATATATTAGGATAAAAACTTTACATGGATTTTGAGCACTTTTATTAAGTACCTTGAAAAGGAGGGTATAAAGCCTATGAATTTTGGTATTTTTAGCATATAAAAATAAACATATTTTGCTTCAATCAATCTGACTTTGAAGTTAACCCAATCTTTACTCTTTAAAGTTTATCTTTTCTTGAAGACAGAAAGGTTAACAAAATGGAAGTGAGTGCTTTTATCAATACATTTAAAACATTCTTTAATTACAAAATGTATTACAACTAGTAATAGTAAATTAATTAAGGTAATTACAGTTTTCAAATGAATTGCAAATAGTTGCAGTGTTTCTATGTAATAGCATAAAAACCATAGGTAAAGCCACATTATAGCACATATTTGTAAAATATCACATTCCTTTCTTCAGCTTCCTGATACAACATGTTGACATTTCACAAAAACTGTTAAGTGCGTGCTCTGTGCCAGAAACAGTTCTGAATTTTGTGGAACATACAAAAATGAATAATCTGGAATCTGAGAGAAGACTACTTATACAACACTGCCATTTGTGTTTACTCATTGTAATTTTGGTTGAAAACTACTGTGCTATAATAATACTATCAGCCCTTTCATCTGCTGCATTATTAATAATAGGCATTAAAAAGATGATTAGTAGGATAATTTTTTGAAACATGCAAACAAGCAAATTGCTTGAACTTCGGTCCTTAATCTGTACATGAAAAATTGGACTAACTTTTCTAGTCCTGTTTTTTGCAGTTCTTATTACTATTTGCAATGTCAAATAGTAGGTTTTATTACCTTAAATCCAAGTTCTGTTTCAGCCTTTAACACTCAGAATCAATGATGGGTAAGGCTGCTTTTCATCTAACATGTGATGGAAAGGCATGGACTGAGAAATAGGAGACCTGATTTCTAGTACTAGCTCTGTGAAAACACTTCAGCATCCTTCAGTGTTCTCACTGTAAAATGAAAAGATTTCATTTATAAACTTTATGGTGCCTTCCAATTTAAAAGTCTGTGGTAAAACAAACTTACCAATAACAAGGGTAAGGATAATTTAATGCAAAGTATGATTTATAAAATATTTCAAAAATGTTTTACTGGTTTCCAACTATGTGGTTAGAAAGGAGGCTAGCATAGAAGTCAGCCTAATAAAAATAACTGAGGCATAGGCTATCATCAAGAGATATTATTTCAAGTTTCAAATGTGAAATATATCACTAAAATGGGTAAACCTTCAGTTTTTGAGGATACTTAAAAGCAGTTTGTTCTCTAAAAAGCAATGAATGCTCATGTAGTATCTATACAACTCTAGGTGAACTATTTTTAGAAGGCATCTTCCTAGATGATACAAAGACAAAATTTCAGCTGGAGCCTTTTTTATATTATAAAAAATCAACCACTTGCTCTTATGGTAGGGTAAACTGGTAGTGGTGTAGTCATTGTGGACAGTCCTTGGCAGAAGAAATTTGTTTTGTGCAAGGAAAATTTTGGTGAGATTTTTTATTTACTTGAGATTTTGGATGTCTTTTATTTATTTATTAAAAATTTTTAAGAAGATGTGGCACATATGCACAATGGAATATTACTCAAACATAAAAAGAAACAAAATTGAGTTATTTGTAGTGAGGTGGATGGACCTAGAGTCTGTCATACAGAGTGAAGTAAGTCAGAAAGAGAAAAACAAATACCGTATGCTAACACATATATATAGAATCTAAGAAAAAAATAAAAATTAGAAAAAGGTCATGAAGAACCTAGGGGTAAGATGGCAATAAAGACACAGACCTACTAGAGTATGGACTTGAGGATATGGGGAGGGGGTAGGGTAAGCTGTGACGAAGTGAGAGAGTGGCATGGACATATATACACTACCAAACGTAGGGTGGATAGCTAGTGGGAAGCAGCCGCATAGCACAGGGAGATCAGCTAGATGGTTTGTGACCACCTAGAGGGGTGGAATAGGGAGGGTGGGAGGGAGGGAGACGCAAGAGGGAGGAGATATGGGAACATATGTATATGTATAACTGATTCACTTTGTTATAAAGCAGAAACTAACACACCATTGTAAAGCAATTATACCCCAATAAAGATGTTAAAAATTTTATTTTATATTGGAGTATAGGTGATTAACAATGTTGTGTTAATTTCAGGTGTACAGCAGAGTGATTCAGTTATACATAAACATGTATCTATTCTTTCTCAAATTCTTTTCCCATTTAGGTTATTACAGAATATCGAGCAGATGTTGATTCACAAACTGTTCATTACAAGTGCCAAGGTACACGTGAAACTTAACCATAACTAAAAGTATCTTAGGTTTTTTCGAGAGTTCTTCCCAGTCTTCAAATTGGTAATTTGAAGATAGAAATTTTAGAAAATTAGACCTAAAATGCTTCTAACTGCTGGTTGCATATTGAGATGCTCCAGCCCATGGGGAGTTTGAATCAAAGCGAAACCAACCGCGGCCTCTCCAGGGGTGCTCTGCTACTTTTGGTCGGGGGAGATATTTCCTGCACTACGTTTGTTTATTGTTTATTGACGTGCTAACTCGATGAAATGTGTCACTTTTCTCTTGTGTTATTTATTTCTTTAGCGAATATGCACCTCTCTAGCTCCATTTCAAAAGAAGTTGCTTTTTTAATAGTACTTGGAAATTGAGAGAGTTTAAAAATGTTACTAAAAGTTCCATACTGAGTACCATACAGAACTTAATTCAGACATTTTATATTCTCGGAGGGCTGAGTAGGTGTGATGTTTCAGACAATAGTTTTAAACTAAAAGGCTGTCTCTTCTGGGATGCATATGATTATGTTCTTTTGTAAAAGCAGGTAAATCTCAAACTGGAGTGTTCACAGATGTCTTCGTGTGGGCTTTGGCCGCAGAATTCCCATTAGCATTAGCTTGGCACTGCTTCTTGTCTCACAGACAGTGAGGAACATGCCTTTTCCACCCTTGAGGCAATAAAATAAATTAAAGGGTGCAGCATTAAATGAGCTGAATTTTGAGTAGTATTTTTCATGCCTCCAACGTTTTAAAATCAGTTTATCCTTATGAAACAGCATTTGGAATCATGAAACAAGAGACACTGTTTGTGCCAATATGCAGGTCCTTTTGATTTTCTGGAATGGTGTGTGTGTGTCAAACAGTCTTTTCTGGTCCTTTTCCCATTGTGGTCTCTGGGTAGTGTCTGTGACTAGAACTTTGTAATTCAATATAAATCACAAATAAATGAGTACTATGGAAGGTAAGACATCTTTAGTTTGTTTCTACTGGGTCTGGTCCAGGCTATTACAATCCCGACATATCTCCATGACACAGAAGCAAAGAGTTTTTGCAAAGCATGTCCCCAGGGCCTAACCAAATCCTTCCTCTGCAGAAGCTGCCCTGCTCTGTCTATGTTCATTTTGTTTGTGCTTCCTCCAATTTTGCACATTCTCTCAGTATTTCCTAAAGAGACTGGAGAGCATTCCTTCAACCTCAAACGGAAGTTTATTTTTGTTTTCATGAAAAAAAATGTTTATCTTTAGTGTTACCAAGCATCTCCTCTAATTAGAAACGCTTTTCTTATATTCTCCTAAATAAGAGGGAATAATTTAATTCTTAGCACATTTGAACACTGATAACTCCAGAGACGGTAGGATCCACATTTTATCGAATTCTCTTTAACCACAAAAAAATATGGACCCTCACCCAACCACCCAGAGAGCAAGATCTGAAGGTCCTGACTCTTAAAGGGAGGCTTCTAACAGAGGGACACTTCCTCTTCCTAGGTGTATGATATTTTATTTCAAGCCATCAGAATAGGAATTCTTTTCTCATATTGATCTGTCTGCAGTTTTTCCCCCATGCAGTGGCTCTATTGTTATTATCTTTCCAAAGGCATGTTATGATTATTGATTAGGGAATTTCAACATAATGTACTGACAAATTTTGAACATTTACGCTATATCAGGCATCCTCTAAATAAGTTCATCACATAACTGAACACATGCAACTTGCAACTACTATGATATGTTATCCAGTTTTATAGATGAGAAATGGAGACCCAGAATTTCTGAGGCTCACTCAAAGTCACACAGCTCCTCAGGGCTGCAGCCAAGGTTTAAACGGAACAGTGTCTTCCAACTACTCATCTCAACTGTAGGCTATAAGCAATTATTTTCCAAGTGACACCGCATGTTAGGACTTCTGAAAATAATGCTTTAAAATGCCTATTATTTTTTATTCTTTAATTTTTTTTAGCTCCATACCTTCAACTGTTTAAGGTTGTGACGTTTTATTACATCCATCATTGTTGTATATTTTTGTGTTATTGTTCTGGTGTCCCCAAATACCTCATTTCTACATTTTTACCATAGCCTCCCTACTTATAGAACCAGCATGTGTCAGATAAAGCTAGCCCATGATGGAGGTTCCTTAAAACACTACAAATAGAACTATCATACCAACCCGCAATCCCACTACTAGGCATATACCCTGAGAAAACCATAATTCAAAAAGAGTCGGGCTTCCCTGGTGGCGCAGTGGTTGGGAGTCCGCCTGCCGGTGCAGTGGACACGGGTTCGTGCCCCGGTCCGGGAAGATCCCACATGCCGCGGAACGGCTGGGCCCGTGAGCCATGGCCGCTGAGCCTGTGCGTCCAGAGCCTGTGCCCCGCGAAGGGAGAGGCCACTGTGGTGAGAGGCCCATCTACCAAAAAAAAAAGAGTCATGTACCAAAATGTTCATTGCAGCACAATTTACGATAGCCAGGACATGGAAGCAACCTAAGTGTCCATCAACAGATGAATGGATAAAGAAGATGTGGCACATATATACAATGGAATATTACTCAACCATTAAAAAGAAATGAAACTGAGTTATTTGTAATGAGGTGGGTAGACCTGGAGTCTGTCATACAGAGTGAAGTCAGTCAGAAGGAGAAAAACAAATACCTTATGCTAACACATATATATGGAATCTAAGAAAAAAAAAATGTCATGAAGAGATTAGTGGTAGGACGGGAATAAAACATAGACCTACTAGAGCAGGGACTTGAGGATATGGAGGGGGGAAGAGTAAGCTGTGACGAAGTGAGAGAGTGGCAGGGACATATACACACTACCAAATGTAAATTAGATAGCTAGTGGGAAGCTGCCGCATAGCACAGGGAGATCACCTCTGTGCTTTGTGACCACCTAGAGGGGTGGGATAGGGAGGGTGGGAAGGTGACGCAAGAGGGAAGAAATATGGAAACATATGTATATGTATAACTGATTCACTTTGTTGTAAAGGAGAAACTAACACACTATTGTAAAGCAGTTATATTCAAATAAAGATGTTAAAAAAAAAAAAAGCTAGCCCATGATAGGAAAAAAAGAAAGAATTAAAGAGCTGCAGATGTATTTGTGTGTGTGTGTGTATGGTGAGGGAGGGAGAGAGGGGAAAGAGAACATTTATATAGCATTTTTCTTAGATATGGGTAAATGTGCAAACTTTGACTGTATGAATGCTTTTCCATTGTGCCTGTTGAAGAGTTTTCCTAGGATGCCTGTTAAGTATGTTGGTATTTCATGTTTGGTAGAGTGTGAGTATCCTCCATCTCTGGCCTGGTGGGAGTAAATACACTGTACCAGTTCAGTCTGAGTCCTTGAAATGAGGAACAGTTAGATTCATATTTTTAACATATCTCTGTGGTGAGATTTCCATGTTATATTTGTGGGTGTGGAAATGAATAAGCTAAGGGCTTTTGAAGGCAAGAAACAGAGTGGAAAAGACCCTTCTTAGATAAACAAAGTGAGGAATGCACATTGGTTCTGACATCAGGAAAAGACATTCTTCATTGACTAATTTGAGGAGGGCATAGATATCTTCAGTTCATGTGTATCCATTGTGCTTACTTTTTGTGTTGCATTTCAAGGACAATGAAGAAGGTTCGGAGAGCATTCACTTGCATTAGAAGGGCCTTTTAGGGGTCTAATAAAATACAAATACTGCTAGTCAAGAAAATAAAGCTGATAAAAACTAATTATTGTGTTTCAATGGCTGTAGGAATATTGAGCTTGTTCATAATGTATTTTAAAAGTCCTTGTGCCCTGTGTTAAGTAATTTGAATTATTAATTTTGCAGCTTCTAAATGTTGCCTGTAACATTATAACAAGGTAATTTTCAATTGAAACTCTGGTTAAACCTAAATGTTGGTGTTAATTACATATTACTCAAGAAATAACACAAATGAAACCCCAAATAATAGAATTTTGTCTTGATTTGAGCTCTGAACAAACACCCCACCCTAACCAATTACTCAGATCACCAATTCCATCATATGCTCTACTTTTGCCTTTTCATTAGTCATATTTTTCTCACACTCTTGTTGCATCTCCTTCTATCATATCTTATCTTCTCAGCTCCTCCCTTTTACCAGCATAGCAATCATAAATCTCAGGGACTGATGTCATAGTAAAGATATATATCAATAATAAAAAATTTACTGATAAAAAGGGAGCCGCTTTAATTTGATTCAAAGTACCAGATTTTATACTTATATAACTGAAGTAACATAATCTTATCTACAAATACCTAATACATATTCTGGAACCTACAGAAGGAAAAAAAAAAATTATCACCTTAAGGCAAAACAGTTTTGCTGTATTGCTGTTCTTGACCACTGGTGAAAGTCATTTTTTATGTTTCTCAGTATATTTGTTCATGATCGCTATTAACTTTAATGCTGTAGTATAAAATTATGGTATTTTGTATTTTCTTTTTATGGATTGTTCTTTCATGTTAAAAACTGTCTTTTAAATGATAGTATTTAATGGAGCAACTGGAGCTTTTGCTCTCCAAGGTACATGAAATAGCCAACATTCTGTCACCTGCAGTTCTGTTACACGGGGGTAATGACTTTTTTGATACCATTATTTTTATTAAAATTTTCTGTATTGTGTCATGCCATATAACAGACTCATACTTGTGATTTGTGATATATCAACACAGCAAACTGTGAGTAGGAATTCTCTTTTCTCTTCTCAGAAGAGTTGGTTTCCCCTACCTTTTCCCACTGCCTAGGAAAGAAAAAAAGCAGATATAAATGTGTGTAGACTATGGAAGAACCAAATGTAGTGGCTGTGTTTACCTAAAGTAACCTTTGAGCCATTAAGAGAAGTTTAATCAGCCACATCACATTCTCATAGTCACAAATATGATTTGTTAACATATAAGGGAAACATTAGGTATAATTCCAAAAAATATTTGTTGATCAAATTATTTGTTTATTATTTTTTTAATTGATAACTAGGAAGGGGAAAAAAGACAAGCTCAGCAAAATGTAGGAAGCAAAGTTCATTCAAAAGAGCTCATGAAATTTACTTAGAGCTTTCATTCACTCAAAATAATTAGGCTTAGTTCTGACAAAGTTTAGTTATTTGGTTTTCTAATCTAAAGCTGATTAAAACTAACTACACAGAGATCATATTGTTTAATTGCTTTCATTTAATATATAGTGAACATTTCCCTGTGTCATCAGTGTTCTTCTAAAAGAGATTTTTATAGATCGTATAGCACTCTGTGATATGGATTTATGAGTTTTGAAACCAATCTGAGTTGGCATTTAGATTGCTTCTAAAACTTCTGTCTTAGAACAAACATTATGATGAACTTTGCTGAACACTGATCTGTGTCTTCTGTAATTATTTCTGAGGATAAAGACTATGAAGTTGAATTAATAACTGAGTTTGAACTTAAGTTTTTGAAATATATTACCAAATAGCCCTAATCATTACTTTTAATGTCTAGAAACTATTCCATTGTGAATAAAGAATAATAATAGTTAATATTTTTGAGTGTTTATTGTCAAGTACTATTATAAGAACATTATACTTGTTAACATAGTTCATCGTAAAAATGATGATTTGAGGTAGGACTATTGTCATTCCTATATTACAGATTAGAAAAATGAGGCACAGGAAATAGCAACTCACTGAAGGTCAAATAAGCAATATTTTAGAGGCAGGTTTTGAATCCAAATACTCTAGATTAATAGCTAACATTTACTAATATTCAGTAACAGAACAACAGGCTTACTGAACTTGCGAGTTTAAGAGATTTAAAATACATCTTTTGACCCTCTTAAGTGTTCTGTGCTGTATGAACACTTATTTTCTTAATTTTACAGATTAAAAAAAGCAACGTTAGAAATTTGGTGAGGTAGCTTGCCCAAGTCATGTAATTAGTAATTGGTAAAGCAGGTTTTAAACTATTATCTGGGTTATGTGTCTCTAGTGCCCAAACTCTGAATCTCTCCACTTTTCAACCATTTGGATCATTTAGGTTCTTACAATATGTCAGTATTAAAAATGACATTTAAATGAACATGTTTTGGATAATTACATTAGTAGAGATTTCTGGACATGGAGATCCCATGTCAAAGCTTATGTGGGCCATGATATAGATTTTGGACTTCATTCTAAGTACAGATGGAAGACATCAAAGCAGAGGAGTAACAAGATGTAATTTATATCCATGACAAGGAATTGACTGTGGGAGAATTTGGATTGGAAGGCTGGCTACTGCATCAGCCCTGGTGAAAGATAAAGGTGGCTTGAACTAGGGACACAGAAGTAGAGATGGTGTGAAGCAGTTGGCTTGGGTTACATTTTGGAGGGAGAGCTTAGAACACTTGCTGATAGATTTGATGCATGAGTGAGGGAAAGAGACAAATCAATTATGACTCATGACTTTGGTGCTCGAGAAAACTGTGTTCGTTTAATGGCTTAATTACTGTTGTCCCCACTAGATATAGCCTCCATGAGGACAGGGACCTTATCTCCTTTATTCACTGTGCATACCCACTGACTAGCATAAGAGCTGGCAAGCCACAGAGGAGGTGTCTCAAAATATTACTGGGTAATTTAATAATTATTATACACCATTAACATTACCTGAATTACTTGCTGAAAAGATTGCCCTGTATGTTGTGTTTTTATAAATTTTTTGACATTTTAACATATAAAACCCTAAATATATTTAGATTTATACTGCATTTTTTAGTATAGGCCTAAGTCCATTTATTTATTGCTTTGTGATTTCTTTCATGGTGTCTAAAATATCATTCCCCATCCAAAGGTTTGAATAATAATTAGTTCTGCTTCTTATGTGCTTACAGTTATAATTTTCTGTTTACTTCTTTAAAAAAAACCCTGAAATTTAGTTTTTAAATTATATAAGGGCCTAAATTGATTTTTTTCTAAATTGCTAACTAATTACTTCAACTTAATGCATTTCATTCTCTTAAAAAAGTCTTTATTTATTGAATGCTTACAAATGATAGTCTGTTGCTAAATGTTTATTTTAGTACCAACCACATAAGGATATTTAAATATACGTTTATATTAATTCGTACAATTTGAAACTCTGTTTTGCGGTCACGTTAGCCCTATGTCAGATGTTCAGAATAGCCACGTGGGGTGGGTGGATACCATATGGAACAGTGCAGAATTAGAGAACATTTCCATCATCACAGAAAGTTTTATCAGATATTGCTACTCTAGAGAGTTTATTTTTTCAAATTCCTAAAAATTTTCCAAAGATTTAAAATATAGAATAACATGATATATTTAAACTACTTTGGGAATTATGGCATCTTTATAATACTTGGTTTCTACTTCTAGGAGTGTGTTATGCAGCCACGTTTGTAAAATAAGTTCTTTTTTTCTCTCATTAAATTATTAATTTCTTTCAGTCATATATTGATTGTATGAGATTGATCCTAAGAGGTTTTAATGTTTGAAATTGTTTAATATGTCTTTAATTCTTCTTTCAGTCATTTTTCAATTTAAGTATTCTACTTTAATTTGTTAAAATATAGTAAGATTTTACAGGAGAAATCTTGTATTTTACTGTTTTTTCAAGTTTATTAATATAATGATTTCCTTGACTTAAAAAATCTGATTTACTGTCTTTTACTCTTCAAATTTTATATACTTGTGTTTACTATTTTCTGTAATAAATTCCCAAAGGTTTAAAATTTTTTAAGTAATTATCAATTTTTATTGTTTCCCCTCACTTTTCATAAAACATCTCTGAGCCTGTCTACTTTGAGACATTTTGATGCTTTAAGATGATTTTGTGATTTCCCTCTATGACCTTCCATATGCATTTCATCATTTACCTTCAGGGTATCTTATTTGCTTCCCTGTGGAGTTCTTACTGGTCATTTTGCTGCCTCTCCTAGGTACTCGGAAGTCAGAAAATGAGTAATAGAAGCTAGTATTTGAATGCAAAACTAGCAAAACCGTATTGTTTATACTTTTAAAAAGTTTTAAAGAGGGCTTTCCTGGTGGCGCAGTGGTTGAGAGTCCGCCTGCCGATGCAGGGGACGCGGTTTCGTGCCCCAGTGCGGGAAGATCCCACATGCCGCGGAGCGGCTGGGCCCGTGAGCCATGGTCGCTGAGCCTGCGTGTCTGGAGCCTGTGCTCCGCAACGGGAGAGGCCACAGCAGTGAGAGTCCCGCGTACCGCAAAAAAAAAAAAAAAGTTTTTAAGAAAAACTCTAAGTTATTTTAACACTCTATAGCATTTCTATTTGTACTGCTTTGTAATATAATTTACTTTTTTTAAACGTCTTTTTTGGAGTATAATTGCTTTACAATGGTGTGTTAGTTTCTGCTGTATAACAAAGTGAATCAGCTATATGTATGCATATATTCCCACATCCCCTCCATCTTGCGCCCTCCCACCCTCCCTATCCCACCCCCTAGGTGGTCACAAAGCACCAGGCTGATCTCCCTGTGCTATGTGGCTGCTAATTTACTTTTATAAACTATTTGAATACCTAATATTTGGTCAGTGTTTGTAAGTATTTTATAAATTCTTATAAAGATTTATTCTTTGTTTATAGGAACCAGAATATCTAACATCTAGTTTTGTGCATATAGGTTCTATTTTGTTAATTATGTTGCTCAAATTCTTTATATCCATATTTTTTGATTCTGCACGTATAGCATTGTGTTCATGGCTTAATGTTTTCCAGTCAATGGTATTAATTTTTTAATCAATTATCCTACAACTTGAATTTGCTAAGTCCTTAAATCTTGCATGATACTAGTATTGTCAGCATAAATTTTTGTCCGTGTTGTCACATGGAAACATCTTTAACCGTTTTAAATGTTTAATGAAAAAATTAATATGCTTCTGTTTTTCATCCCAACCTTAAACTTGTTATCTGTCCTATTATATATTGCATTCTGTTTTTGTGCTCCTAATGATTATACTCTAACTTTGTTTTTTTGAGTATATTGTTACTGCTTGGTTTTAATATCTTTAAACATATGGAAAGTAGAGGTCCTACTAAATGTTATCTTAAAGTATTACCCAATTTGTTTTTAAAAGTCTATTTTTATCTGATTATCAAAACCAAAATAATTTAACTTCCTTTTAGAAAGGAATAAAAATTGGGTGTTTTGCCTTCTTTTCAACCCCACTTCCCTATTCTCTGTTAATCAAATTTATGTTTGCTTATCTTGTTAATATTTACTACCTTTTAAATATATGTTGTCTAATATTCTATTTTTTTTTACTGTATTTCAAATAAGCATTTAGACTCATTAGAATCAAACTTCTTTTATTTGTAATTCGACATTTTTTTAAAGTACCTTTTTATTGGTAGTAAGTTTCAGTTTTCCCTGCAAATTATTTTTAAGCACAGTTTTCCCATTCTTAATGGCTAGTACTTCATCTCTCTGAAATTGGGAAAGCATCTTTTAAAAACAGTCTGCAGAACCGATGTCTTACGATGTAGTGTCTGAGGCAGACACTGAGACTGCCTGATCTGAGCAGATCTGAGAGTGTTTTGGTCAACATCACATGTAAATTTCAAAGTCAACTGAATATTATGTTCTTTTATAGCTTTTCCCTGTAAGGTTGTGCTAGTTTTTCCTTCTGCTTTTTGCCATTTATTTTTTTCTTTTTAGGTGGTTTACATTGGTATAGTGATAGCTTTGGGGAGAAAAGGATAGACTTGGTAAAAAGATGATTCTGTCTTTATTCTTGCTCTTTCACAATACAAGCATGAACTTGATATTGATTTTGGTTATTTTCCTTAATCTCAAGTATAGGGGCTTTCTTCCAGTCTAGAAATTCTTAATATACATAAATTCTTGATATTATACCTGTTGTCAATTCATCATTTCCTCAGTTTACTTAAATTTAGGCATATATATTATTAGTGGGTTGCAGCTGTATAACCAGTTTTCTCTAGTTGTCCTTTCCTACCTCTCATCTTTTTAACCTGTTTATATCCTTCTCTGCATTGTCATGTGGTTTCTCATCATTTGTCATCAACATCATTAATTCCATTTTTCTGGTGTGCTATGTATTGCTTATCATTATACTTTTTATTTTGGTTATTGTGATTTTATTGTGAGAGTTTTTCTTATTATATATTTAGTTGGTTTGAAAGAATACTTTAAAATCTTACTGAAAACATGAAGCATATTTTTAAAATATGTTTGCATTTTACAAAGTAAATATATTTCTGGGGAATACAGAGAAGGCTTTCCTTCTTAGTCATTAACATATTGTTTGTCTTATTTCAAAATTGCCCCCCATCTCTAACCCCCAACTCCAGGGGCCCTTATTTTACATATATTTTTTTAACACACTGAAATGACAGAGATAGCCAGGATGTAAAGCAGAGGGTCAGCACACTTTAGGATTTCTGTCATCTCCTTCAGCTTTGTCCTGGTTGTTAGTTCTTTCTCCTTCTCAGAGGTAAAGATGGCAAAGCCAAGACGGTACAGAGTAGAGTGCCTTGCATGGTACCTGGCCAGGGGCAGATAGATACTCAGTTCATGATGTTTTGTGATCTCCCTGAGGTTGCAAAGGGACCAAAATTGTGATACTTGTGGAAGGCTAGACATGCTAAGGAACTTGATACACTGCAGATTTGGCCATAGGCACTAGGTTCTTACCACAAATAATAGAAAATGAAACAGCCCAGAGTAGAGCTCTAAAGGATTTAGGAAGCTGGAGAATAAGTGGGTTCTAACAATTGGGAATACGCTCTTGTTCTTGTGCACTATTGTTGCTTCAGCCAATTTCATGAGGTTTTTAAAGAAGTGGCTTTGTGTCTTCATTCACACAAACTTATTCTTAGAAATACACTTCTGTGTTGTAGAAAATAGATTTTATCATCTAACCTATTTTAGAAAGTTTTTTTTACCCATTTTTTTTTCTTCTTTGTTTTAAATTTGTTTACATTTAATGGTTGAGTTAGTGGTCTGTCTCAGTCTATTTATTTATTAATACATCTTTATCAGAGTATAATTGCTTCACAATGCTGTGTTTCTGTTGTACAACGAAGTGAATCAGCCATATGCATGTTACACAAGATGTTACTGTATCTTGTATACAGTAACAAGAGAGGTTGCTTTTAAAACTTTTAGCTCAACACAGTATGAATCTGAATTTTTCCTTGTTGACGTTTTGCTTGCTGATCTGTATAGTTCTTAAGTAATTCAACGAAATTAGGACAACTCAGCTCGCTTTGAGTTGTGTTAAATGCTTCAGACTATCTCTGACTTCCTCACTGAAGGAACTTTTCTCTCAATTTTGCAACCCTCCCAAATCTACGTACAAAATACACTTTGCACTTTATTCCCTGTTTCACATATTGCTTCTTTCAAAGAGTTTGTGAAATTTTCAGTAGCTGTGTATAGAATCCTGGCAGATTTCTTGAGAACATTTTAGATTCTCAACTCATCAACAGCTCATGAAAAAGATCAGATCTACCTCCCACCCTCAACCCTATCCCTCACTGTAACTTTTCACTGACAGCCACATATGGTAAAAAACAAAACAAAACCAAAGAAAAAGGTAACAGTTTCCACAACCTAATTTAGAACTGCCTCATTTGTGTCACAGTTAGATCTCCGAAAAGCTTTGGGAAGCATGATGGAATGGAATTTCCCCACAGCTTCTGCATGAGCCAACTGTCCATATGGTACATGAATACTTCTCAAGAGCAAGGGATAAAATAAATGTCCAGACTGATCTTGTTTGTCTCTTCAGATGTGAAAAGGAGACCTCATAGAAAATGATGCTACAGAATTAATGAGTTTCGTTTTATATCACTGCATACACGGTAGCCTCCAAAATAGGATAAGGCGTTCTTGGGCAAAGCAGAACTAAATATAGAGGAACCAAAGGATCTCAAGGGTTTACAGTTGAGAGACAATCATCCATTCTTATCTTGCCCCTCATACTATTGTAAGAATGTCATATCTCAGATCTGCTTCCCTCTCCCCTTTTTCCAGGTTTGGAACACTGACCACTAGTATTCCATTGTGTGGTCTGTATTAGAATAACTTGAGACACAGGATTAAAATTCTGATTCCTGGGTTCTATCCCAGAGCTGCTGAATCTTTGGGAGTGGGGCTTGAAAGTCTGCATTTTCATCAAACATTCCGTGTGAATCTAATTCACACTAAAGTTGGTGCTCATTACCATAGAGACTAGAGAATAAGACTTGGGACAAAGAGGAGGATGGCAGAGCCAGCAGTAGGCACCATGGTTTCCCTCTGAGGAAGCAGAGGGCATCAGGGTATGTTTTCACAAATGGGTTCCTATACTCCTTTAATACTTAAGCTAGGAACTTCCCTGGCGGTCCAGCAGTTAAGACTCCACGTTTCCACAGCAGGAGGCATGGGTTTGACCACCGGCCCTTGGAACTAAGATCCCACGTGCTGCATGGTGTGGCCAAAAAGTAAAAAAAAAAAAAAAAAAAAAAAAAAATACTTGAGCTAAGTGTTAGCCTGATCCAAGATAGAAGGCTGGAATGGGAAAGATGGTGTGACGTGGAGTGGTGCTGGGTGACAGGTGCATACTTCCTTTTCGCTGTCAGAAAGCATAGGGTAATAATAACAGCTCGGGGGGGGGGATCAGCTTGAATCCCTATAGTTAATAGTGAATGTCATCCATTATTTGATTTAATTTCTTGCATTTTCTGGTAAGATTAACTTGTTTATATTTTTCCAAGTCAAGAGTAGAATATTTTAGGTATATAAAAGCAGGGAATAGGGGCTGATAGAATGAGGTTTTTACACAACGGCAGAAAAATTAAATCTGAACTAGGGAAAGATTATTAGCATATAAAAATCATCCATATAGTTTGCTTCGTGCTGTTGATAGTGTACTGGCTCTAAATAGTAATTGACCAATAGAAAATAACAGTAAAGAAGAACAATAAAACTAGACCAAAAGCAAACTTAAAAAAAAAGAAAAAACATTAATTCATGTTTAAGGTGAGCTTTTTGAAGGCAGGAAGTTGTTTATTTCTAGCGTATTCAAGTTAGACATATTTGTCTGGTTTACAAGAGTTAGAAAACACGGATTTAAGAGTGCAAATTCTCCTGTACTTGTTGCCAATGCATTGAATATTAGGCAAGTCCTGATAATTCTGATATCCTGGAATTTTCTATTTGGAAGGAAGGAATGTGCATTTCCTTGGCTCAAGTGAGAGGGTGATTGGGGTTGAATAGCTGCTGGTGAGAACCTTTTTAAAGTTTTTATTAAGTATGGCTATATAATCAGTATTGAAATAAGAACTTTATAACTTACCACCTTCAATAGAGTTTAGTATATTCATTTGTACTCTTACAGCTTAAAGGAAAAAAATGAAATTCTATTCAATTGGGAAAGAAGCTGCCATGACCAGTTTTTTCCCCTCATATGATATATATACACATACACATATGTGTGTCTATGTGTGTATATATATAATGCCGTATAGATGCTTATGCCAGAAGTGCACAGGAGAACGTCTCCTGGAGGCTGGTGCAGGGTTTGCAACTCAGACACTGGAGGGCTGCGAGTCACCACGGGGAGTTCATTTATGTGAGCTCTCCACCTTTTGGCTTACCCTATAACTTCTGCCTGTAAAGGTGCTTGCTTTTATTCCGTTGTAGGCTTTGTTGCCAAAGGCAGAGGACATTTTCTTTTTAAGAGATGCTTCCTCCACCCTGCCACTGCTGGGGCAGGGTGGGTAAGCCCGCTTTGTTATCACTGGCACCCTACCTGCTCTCCTCATTCTCCAGAGAGCAAGTGTTCTTAAAAATATAGTTACATTGAGTGCCTCTGTGTCTTTAGACACTCTTTTAATGTGTTAGTATAAAATAAAAGTCTTTTTCAACATATGCTTTATGGAGAAGTGCTTTCTGGGGCCTCTTGACATGCTTGCAAGCACTGAATTGAGGTACCTTTATGGTGATTTAATGACAACATAGAACACTTGTTACAAAGTGCCCTTTTGATATATATCCCAGGGCATGGCACAGTTAGAGCCCAGTGAATATGTTGATTTTGTTTTCACCAAGCTCCTCCCCCCCCCTGCATTGTCTTGTTAGGGTTTTATAACTATAGATCTGTTTTTTTTCATCCCCCCGGAGATGAAAGCAATCTGCCAGAATAGAAATTTGGAAAATTACACATACACCTGTGAAATTAGGCAAATTCTTACAAAGTTTGTATTCCCACCAATGCACAGGATCCACAACAATGCCTTGTTTTGTGTGAGGAATTGTTTTTCTGGCTGTGCAGAGAACATGGGTGCAGGACTGTACAGGCTTAGAGAGAATATTCATCATTATTTACTGTGTCAAACCCAAAAGGAGGGCCAAATTGTCAGCTTTCCAGGAGCAGGAGGCCACACCTATTCGTGAAAAATGGAACAGACTTCTGTAGTTGCCCTCACCTTGACTGTTCCGTTCAAGGTGGTGGTGCTAGGACATGTAGTTTTGTGAGCCAAGATCAGCCATGATGCTGCTCCGTAAAATCCCGGAGACCACACTTGGGTGGAGCACCGGCCTGATTATAATCAGAGGTTGGAGCGAGGGGTGATGAGTGGAGGAATGTGTGCGATCTGGCGGCGACCTCTTGCTCCACACTGATTGCCGCCGATTGATGGGCCTGCTCTGCCTGACTTGGCAGAATACCTTTTATTCTGCCAAGGAAATACCTTCCTTTTTATCTCATGAGACGCTAGACCCTCAGAACAGGAGGATAGGGAGACTGCTGTGCTGTTTGAAGCTTTTGGTCTTCAAAAGACTCACACTGCAGACTGTAATTTTTAAGAATTGAGATGCCGTCCCCATTGACTTTTTTTCTATACCGTAGACGGACACACATGAGGAGCTTTTTAGTCAAATGTCCTGATCAATTGTTTCCGTTATCCAGGACTCCTAGGAGGGTATGAAGAAGTAACATTTGGGATCAGCCTGAAGCGGCTACAATCTATTCCGTGTCATCCCCGAATTGTCTGAAATGATGTGATTGGAGCACTTGCTGGACTCTGGCATTATTTGGGAGAACAATTAACCAGCACTAAATAAACACACCTAACCCGCCACTAAATCACGAGTGACTACACTGAGTGGCCCAGGTGAAAAGTATTTTGGTCACAGACAATGAGCTGCAGTGAACAAGGTGTCTATGCTTAGCTTGCGCATGCAGCCTGTATTCTTTTTTAAATAGATCTTTATTGGAGTATAATTGCTTCGCAATACTGTGTTAGTTTCTGTTGTAATCCAAAGTGAATCAGCCACATGCATACATATGTCCCCATACCCCCTCCCTCTTGCATCTCCCTCCCACCCTCCCTATCCCACCCCTCTAGGTGGTCCCAAAGCACCGAGCTGATCTCCCTGTGCTATGTGGCTGCTTCCCACTAGCTATCCAGCCTACGTTTGGTAGTGTATATATGTCCATGCCACTCTCACTTCACCCCAGCTTCCCCCTCCCACCCCGTGTCCTCAAGTGCATTTTCTATGTCTGCGTCTTTATTCCTGCCCTGCAACTAGGTTCATCAGTACCATTTTTTTTAGATGCCATATATATGTGTTAGCATACGGTATTTGTTTTTCTCTTTCTGATTTACTGCACTCTGTATGACAGATTCTAGGTCCATCCACCTCACTACAAATAACTCAATTTCACTTCTTTTTATGGCTGAGTAATATTCCACTATATATGTGCCACATCTTCTTTATCCATTCATCTGTCAATGGACATTTAGGTTGCTTCCATGTCCTGGCTATTGTAAATAGTGCTGCAGTGAACGTTGTGGTACATGTCTCTTTTTGAAGTATGGTTTTCTCAGGGTATTATGCCCAGTAGTGGGATTGCTGGGTCATATGGAAATTATATTTTTAGATTTCTAAGAAACCTCCATACTGTTCTCCATAGTGGCTGCACCAATTTACATTCCCACCAGCAGTGCAAGAGAGTTCCCTTTTCTCCACACCCTCTCCAGCATTTACTGTTTGTAGATTCTTTGATGATGGCCATTCTTAACGGTGTGACGTGATACCTCATTGTAGTTTTGATTTGCATTTCTCTAATAATTAGTGATGTTGAGCATCTTTTCATGTGCCTCTTGGCCATCTGTATGACTTCCTTCATGAAATGTCTGTTTAGGTCTTCTGCCCATTTTTTAATTGGATTTTTTTTTGATATTGAGCTCCATGAGCTGTTTATATATTTTGGAGATTAATCCTTTGTCTGTTGTTTCATTTGCAAATATTTTCTCCCATTCTGAGGGTTGTCCTTTTGTCTTGTTTAGGGTTTCCTTTGTTGTGCAAAAGCTTTTAAGTTTAATTAAGTCCCATTTGTCTTTCTTGTTTTTATTTCAGTTACTCTAGGAGGTGGGTCAAAAAGGTCTTGCTGTGGTCTATCACGAGTGTTTTTCCTCTAAGACTTTTATAGTGTCTGATCTTTTTTTTTAATGCTTTTCTTTTATTTATTTATTTTTAACATCTCTATTGGAGCATAACTACCCTACAATGGTGTGCTAGCCTCTGCCTTACAACAAAGTGAATCAGCTATACATATACATGTATCCCCACATCTCCTCCCTCTTGCGTCTCCCTCCCACCCTTCCTATCCCACCCCTCTAGGTGGTCACAAAGCACCAAGCTGATCTCCCTATGCTATGTGGCTGCTTCCCACTAGCTCTCTGTTTTACGTTTGGTAGTGTATATATGTCCATGCTACTCTCTCACTTCACCCCAGCTTACCCTTACCCCTCCCCGTGTCCACAAGTCCATGCTCTACGTCTGCATCTTTATTGCTGTCCTACCCCTAGGTTCTTCAGAACCATTTTTTTTTTTTTTTTTAGATTCCATATATATGTGTTAGCATAGGGTATTTGTTTTTCTTTCTGACTTAGTTCACTCTGTATGACAAACTCTAGGTCCATCCACCTAACTACAAATAACTCAGTTTCATTTATTATTATGGCTGAGTAATATTCCATTGAATATATGTGCCACATCTTCTTTATCCATTCATCTGTCATTGGACACTTAGGTTGCTTCCATGTCCTGGCTATTGTAAATAGAGCTGCAATGAACATTGTGGTACATGTCTCTTTTTGAATTATAGTTTTCTCAGGGTATATGCCCAGTAGTGGGATTGCTGCATTGTATGGTGGTTCTATTTTTAGTTTTTTAAGGAACCTCCATACTGTTCTCCATAGTGGCTGCACCAGTTTACATTCCCACCAACAGTGCAAGAGAGTTCCCTTTTCTCCACACCCTCTCCAGCAATTACTGTTTATAGATTTTTTTTTTGATGGCCACTCTGACTGGTGTGAGGTGATACCTCATTGTGGTTTTGATTTGCATTTCTCTAATGATTAGTGATGTTGAGCATTCTTTCATGTGTTTGTTGTCAATCTGTATATCTTCTTTGGAGAAATGCCTGTTTAGGTTTTCTGCCCATTTTTTGATTGGGTTGTTTGTTTTTTTTGATATTGAGCTGCATGAGCTGCTTGTATAGTTTGGAGATTAATCCATTGTCAGTTGCTTCATTTGCAAATATTTTCTCCCATTCTGAGGGTTGTGTTTTCATCTTGTTTATGGTTTCCTTGCTGTGCAAAAGCTTTTAAGTTTCATTAGGTCCCATTTGTTTATTTTTGTTTCTATTTCCATTTCGCTAGGAGGTGGGTCAAAAATGATCCTGCTGTGATTTATGTCATAGAGTGTTCTGCCTATGTGTTCCTCTAAGAGTTTTATACTGTCTGGACTGACAGTTAGGTCTTTAATCCATTTTGAGTTGATTTTTGTATATGGTGTTACGGAGTGTTCTAATTTCATTCTTTTACATGTAGCTGTCCAGTTTTCCCAGTACCACTTATTGAAGAGGCTGTCCTTTCTCCATTGTATACTCTTGCCTCCTTTATCAAAAATAAGGTGACCATCTGTGTGTGGGTTTATCTCTGGGCTTTCTATCCTGTTCCATTGATCTATATTTCTGTTTTTGTACCAGTAGCATACTGTCTAGATTACTGGAGCTTTGTAGTATAGTCTGAAGTCCAGGAGCCTGATTCCTCCAGCTGTTTTTCTTTCTCAAGACTGCTTTGGCTATTCGAGGTCTTTTGTGTTTCCATACAAATTGTGAAATTTTTTGTTCTAGTTCTGTGAAAAATGCCATTGGTAGTTTGATAGGGATTGCGTTGAATCTGTAGATTGCTTTGGGTAATATAGTCATTTTCACAATGTTGATTCTTCCAATCCAAGAACATGGTCTATCTCTCCATCTCTTTGTAACATCTTTAATTTCTTTCATCAGTGTCTTATAACTTTCTGTATACAGGTCTTTTTTCTCCCTAGGTAGGTTTTTTCCTGGGTATTTTATTCTTTTTGTTGTGGTAAATGGGAGTGTTTCCTTAATTTTTCTTTCAGATTTTTCATCAGTAGTGAATAGGAATGCAGAGATTTCTGTACACTAATGTTGTATCCTGGTATGTTACAAAATTCATTGATTAGCTCTAGTAGTTTTCTGGTAGCATCTTTAGGATTCTCTATGTATAGTATCATGTCATCTGCAAATAGTGACAGCTTTACTTCTTCTTTTCCGATTTGGATTCCTTTTATTTCTTTTTCTTCTCTGATTGCTGTGGGTAAAACTTCCAAAACTATCTTGAATAATAGTGGTGAGAGTGGACAACTTTGTCTTGTTCCTGATCTTAGAGGAAATGGTTTCAGTTTTTCACCATTGAGAACGATGTTGGCTGTGGATTTATCATATGTGGACTTTATTATGTTGATACAAGTTCCCTCTATGCCTACTTTCTGGAGGTTTTTTATCATAAATGGGTGTTGAATTTTATCGAAAGCTTTTTCTGCATCTATTGAGATGATCATATGGTTTTTCTCCTTCAATTTGTTAATATGGTTTATCACATTGATTGGTTCACATATATTGAAGAATCCTTGCATTCCTGGGATAAAACCAGTTGATCATAGTGTATGATCCTTTTTTTTTTTTTTTTTTTTTTTTTTTTTTTTGCGGTATGCGGGCCTCTCACTGTTGTGGCCTCTCCCTTTGCGGAGCACAGGCTGCGGACGCGCAGGCTCAGCGGCCATGGTTCACAGGCCCAGCCGCTCCGCGGCATGTGGGATCTTCCCGGACCAGGGCACGAACCCGTGTCTCCTGCATCGGCAGGCAGATTCTCAACCACTGCGCCACCAGGGAAGCCCTGTATGATCCTTTTAATATGCTGTTGGATTCTGTTTGCTAGTGTTTTGTCGAGGATTTTTGCATCTATATTCATCAGTGATATTGGCCTGTAGTTTTATTTCTTTGTGACATCTTTGTCTGGTTTTGGTACCAGGGTGATGGTGGCCTCATAGAATGAGTTTGGGAGTGTTCCTCCCTCTGCTATATTTTGGAAGAGTTTGACAAGGATAGGTGTTAGCTCTCCTCTAAATGTTTGATAGAATTCCCCTGTAAGCCATCTGGCCCTGGGCTTTTGTTTGTTGGAAGATTTTTAATCGCAGTGTCAATTTCAGTGCTTGTTATTGGTCTGTTTAAATTTTCTATTTCCTCCTGGTCCAGTCTCGGCAGGTTGTGCTTTTCTAAGAATGTGTCCATTTCCTCCAGGTTGGCCATTTTTTTGGCATATAGTTGCTTGTAGTAATCGCTCATGATCCTTTGTATTTCTTCAGTGTCAGTTGTTACTTCTCCTTTTTCAGTTCTAATTCTATTGATTTGGGTCTTCTCCCTTTTTTTCTTGATGAGTCTGGCTAATAGTTTATCAATTTTGTTTATCTTCTCAAGGAAACAGCTTTTAGTTTTATTAATCTTTGCTATTGTTTCCTTCATTTCTTTTTCATTTCTTTCTTTTTTTTTTTAAACATCTTTATTGGAGTATAACTGTTTTACAATAGTGTGTTAGTTTTTCCTTTACAACAAAGTGAATCAGTTATACATATACATATGTTCCCATATCTCTTCCCTCTTGCATCACCCTCCCTCCCGCCCTCCCTATCCCACCCCTCTAGGTGGTCACAAAGCACAGAGGTGATCTCCCTGTGCTATGTGGCAGCTTCCCACTAGCTATCTAATTTATATTTGGTAGTGTATATATGTCCCTGCCACTCTCCCACTTCATCACAGCCCACCCTTGCCCCTCCCCATATCCTCAAGTCCATGCTCTAGTAAGTCTGTGTTTTATTCCTGTCCTACCACTAATCTCTTCATGACATTTTTTTCCCTTAGAGTCCATATATATGTGTTAGCATACGGTATTTGTTTTTCTCCTTCTGACTTACTTCACTCTGTATGACAGACTCCAGGTCTATCCACCTCATTATAAATAACTCAGTTTCATTTCTTTTTATGGCTGAGTAATATTCCATTGTATATATGTGCCACATCTTCTTTATCCATTCATCTGTTGATGGACACTTAGCTTGCTTCCATGTCCTGGCTATTGTAAATAGAGCTGCAATGAACATTTTGGTACATGACTCTTTGAATTATGGTTTTCTCAGGGTATATGCCCAGTAGTGGGATTGCTAGGTCGTATGGTAGTTCTATTTTTAGTTTTTTAAGGAACCTCCATACTGTTCTCCATAGTGGCTGTATCAACTTACATTCCCACCAGCAGTGCAAGAGGGTTCCCTTTTCTCCACACCCTCTCCAGCATTTACTGTTTCTAGAGTTTTTGATGATGGCCAATCTGACCGGTGTGAGATGATATCTCATTGTAGTTTTGATTTGCATTTCTCTAATGATTAATGATGTTGAGCATTCTTTCATGTGTTTGTTAGCAATCTGTATATCTTTTTTGGAGAAATGTCTATTTAGTTCTTCTGCCCATTTTTGGATTGGGTTGTTTGTTTTTTTGTTATTGAGCTGCATGAGTTGCTTATAAATTTTGGAAATTAACCCTTTGTCAGTTGCTTCATTTGCAAATATTTTCTCCCATTCTGAGGGTTGTCTTTTGGTCTTGTTTATAGTATCTTTTGCTGTGCAAAAGCTTTTAAGTTTTATTAGGTCCCATTTGTTTATTTTGTTTTGATTTCCATTTCTCTAGGAGATGGGTCAAAAAGGATCTTGCTGTGATTTATGTCGTAGAGTGTTCTGCCTATGTTTTCCTCTAAGAGTTTGATAGTGTCTGGCCTTACATTTAGGTCTTTAACCCATTTTGAGTTTATTTTTGTGTGTGGTGTTAGGGATTGTTCTAATTTCATACTTTTACATGTAGCTGTCCAGTTTTCCCAGCACCACTTATTGAAGAGGCTGTCTTTTCTCCACTGTATATCCTTCCCTCCTTTATCAAAGATAAGGTGACCATATGTGTGTGGGTTTATCTCTGGGCTTTCTATCCTGTTCCATTGATCTATATTTCTGTTTTTGTGCCAGTACCATACTGTCTTGATTACTGTAGCCTTGTAGTACAGTCTGAAGTCAGGGAGCCTAATTCCTCCAGCTCCATTTTTCGTTCTCAAGATTGCTTTGGCTATTTGGGGTCTTTTGTGTTTCCATACAAATTGTGAAATGTTTTGTTCTAGTTCTGTAAAAAATGCCAGTGGTAATTTGATAGGGATAGCATTGAATCTGTAGATTGCTTTGGGTAGTATAGTCATTTTCACAATGTTGATTCTTCCAATCCAAGAACATGGTCTATCTCTCCACCTATTTGTATCATCTTTAATTTCTTTCATCAGTGTCTTATAGTTTTCTGCATACAAGTCTTTTGTCTCCTTAGGTAGGTTTTTTCCTAGGTATTTTATTCTTTTTGTTGCAATGGTAAATGGGAGTGTTTTCTTAATTTCACTCTCAGATTTTTCATCATTAGTGTATAAGAATGCCAGAGATTTCTGTGCATTAATTTTGTATCCTGCAACTTTACCAAATTCATTGATTAGCTCTAGTAGTTTTCTGGTAGCATCCTTAGTATTCTCTATGTATAGTATCATGTCATCTGCAAACAGTGACAGCTTTACTTCTTCTTTTCCTATTTGGATTCCTTTTATTTCTTTTTCTTCTCTGATTGCTGTGGCTAGAACTTCCAAAGCAATGTTGAATAAGAGTGGTGAGAGTGGGCAACCTTGTCTTGTTCCTGATCTTAGTGGTAATGGTTTCAGTTTTTCACCATTGAGAACGATGCTAGCTGTGGGTTTGTCATATATGGCCTTTATTATGTTGAGGAAAGTTCCCTGTATGCCTACTTTCTGCAGGGTTTTTATCATAAATGAGTGTTGAATTTTGTCAAAAGCTTTCTCTGCATCTATTGAGATGATCATATGGTTTTTCTCTTTCAGTTTGTTGATATGGTGTATCACGTTGATTGATTTGCGTATATTGAAGAATCCTTGCATTCCTGGAATAAACCCCACTTGATCGTGGTGTATGATCCTTTTAATGTGCTGTTGGATTCTGTTTGCTAATATTTTGTTGAGGATTTTTGCATCTATGTTCATCAGTGATATTGGCCTGTAGTTTTCTTTCTTTGTGACGTCTTTGTCTGGTTTTGGTATCAGGGTGATGGTGGCCTCATAGAATGAGTTTGGGAGTGTTCCTCCCTCTGCTATCTTTTGGAAGAGTTTGAGAAGGATAGGTGTTAGCTCTTCTCTAAATGTTTGATAGAATTCGCCTGTGAAGCCATCTGGTCCTGGGCTTTTGTTTGTTGGAAGATTTTTAATCACAGTTTCAATTTCAGTGCTTGTGATTGGTCTGTTCATATTTTCTCTTTCTTCCTGGTTCAGTCTCGGCAGGTTGTTCATTTCTAAGAATTTGTCCATTTCTTCCAGGTTGTCCATTTTATTGCCATACAGTTGCTTGTAGTAATCTCTAATAATCTTTTGTATTTCTGCAGTGTCAGTTGTTACTTCTCCTTTTTCATTTCTAATTCTATTGATTTGAGTCTTCTCCCTTTTATTCTTGATGAGTCTGGCTAATGGTTTATCAATTTTATTTATCTTCTCAAAGAACCAGCTTTTAGTTTTATTGATCTTTGCTATTGTTTCCTTTACTTCTTTTTCATTTATTTCTGATCTGATCTTTATGATTTCTTTCCTTCTGCTAACTTTGGGTTTTTTTGGTTCTTCTTTCTGTAATTGCTTTAGGTGTAAGGTTAGGTTATTTATTTGAGGTGTTTCTTGTTTCTTGAGTTAGGATTGTATTGGTATTACCTTCCCTTTTAGAACTGCCTTTGATGCATTCCATAGGATTTGTGTCATCGTGTTTTCATTGTCATTTGTTTCTAGGTATTTTTTGATTTCCTCTTTGATTTCTTCAGTGATCTCTTGGTTGTTTAGTAGTGTATTGTTTAGCCTCCATGTGTTTGTGTTTTTTACAGATTTTTTTCCTGTAATTGATACCTAATCTCATACCATTGTGGTCAGAAAACATACTTGATACGATTTCAATTTTCTTAAATTTACCAAGGCTTGATTTGTGACCCAAGATATGATCTATCCTGGAGAATGTTCTATGTCTTCTCATGTTACACTTGAGAAGAAAGTGTATTCTGTTGTTCTTGGATGGAATGTCCTATAAATATCAATTAAATCCATCCTGTTTAATGTATCATTTAAAGCTGTGTTTCCTTATTTATTTTCATTTTGGATGATCTGTCCATTGGTGAAAGTGGGGTGTTAAAGTCCCCTACTATGATTGTATTACTGTTGAGTTCCCCTTTTATGGCTGTTAGCATTTGCCTTATATATTGAGGTGCTCCTATGTTGGGTGCATAAATATTTACAATTGTTATATCTTCTTCTTGGATTGATCCCTTGATCATTATGTAGTATCCTTCTTTGTCTCTTGTAATAGTCTTTATTTTAATGTCTGTTTTCTCTGATATGAGAATTGCTACTCCAGTGTTGTTTTGATTTCCATTTACATGAAATATGTTTTTCCATCCCTTCACTTTCAGTCTGTATGTGTCCCTAGGTCTGAAGTGAGTCTCTTGTAGGCAGCATAAATTCGGGTCTTGTTTTTGCCAGTCTATGTCTTTTGGTTGGAGCATTTAATCCATTTGCATTTAAGGTAGTTATTGATATGTATGTTCCTATTACCATTTTCTTAATTGTTTTGGCTTTGTTATTGTAGGTCTTTTCCTTCTCTTGTGTTTCCTGCCTAGAGAAGTTCCTTTAGTATTTGTTGTAAAGGTGGTTTGGTGGTGCTGAATTCTCTTACCTTTTGCTTGTCTGTAAATGTTTTAATATCTCTGTCGAATCTGAATGAGATCCTTGCTGGGTAGAGTAATCTTGGTTGTAGGTACTTCCCTTTCATCACTTTAGATATCTCCTGCCGCTCCCTTCTGGCTTGCAGAGTTTGTGCTGAAAGATCAGCTGTGAACCTTATGGAGATTCCCTTGTATGTTATTTGTAGTTTGTCCCTTGCTGTTTTTAATATTTTTTCTTTGTATTTACTTTTTGATAGCTTGATTAATATGTGTCTTGGCATGTTTGTCCTTGGATTTATCCTGTATGGGACTCTCTGTGCTTCCTGGACTCGATTGACTATTTCCTTTCCCATATTAGGGAAGTTTTCAACTATAATCTCTTCAAATATTTTCTCAGTACGTTTCTTTTTCTCTTCTTCTTCTGGGACCCCTATAATTCGAATGTTGGTGCATTTAATATTGTCCCAGAGGTCTCCAAGACTGTCCTCAATTCTTTTCATTCTTTTTTCTTTATTCTGCTCTGCAGTAGTTATTTCCACTCTTTTATCTTCCAGATCACTTATCCGTTCTTCTGTCTCAGTTATTCTGCTATTGATTCATTTTAGAGCATTTTAATTTCATTTATTGTGTTGTTCATCATTGTTTTCTCTTTATTTCTTCTAGGTCCTTATGAAATGTTTCTTGTATTTTCTCCATTCTATTTCCAAGATTTTGGATCATCTTTACTATCATACTCTGAATTATTTTTCAGGTAGACTGCCTCTTTCGTCTTCCTTTGTTTGGTCTGATGGTTTTTTACCTTGGTTCTTCATCTGCTGTGTGTTTCTCTGTCTTCTCATTTTGCTTAACGTACTGTGTTTGGGGTCTCCTTTTCACAGGCTGAAGGTTTGTAGTTCCCATTGTCTTTTGGTGTCTGTTCACAGTGACTAAATTTGCTTCAGTGTGTTGTGTAGGGTTCCTGGTGGAGGGGACTGTTGCCTGTGTTCTGGTGGATGAGGCTGGATCTTGTCTTTCTGGTGGGCAGGGCTGTGTCTGATGGTGTGTTTTTGGGTGTCTGTGCACTTATTATTACTTTTGGCACCCTCTCTCTAATGGGTGGGATTGTGTTCCTGTCTCACTAGTTGTTTGGCATAGGGTTTCCAGCACTGTAGCTTGCTGGTAGTTGAGTGGAGCTGGGTCTTAGCATTGAGATGGAGATCTCTGGGAGAGCTTTTGCCATTTGATATTACATGGAGCTGGGAGGTCTCTGGTGGACCAATGTCCTGAACACGGCCCTCCCATCTCAGAGGAACAGGCCTGACACCCGCCCAGAGCACCAAGACCCTGTCAGCGACATGGCTCAGAAGAAAAGGGAGAAAAAAAAGAAAGAAAGAAAGAAAGAAAGAAAGAGAGAGAGAGAGAGAGAGAGAGAGAGAGAGAGAGAGAGAGAGAGAGAGAGGGAGAGAAGGAGGGAGGGAGGGAGGGAGGGAGAAAGAAAAGAATAAAATAAAGTTATTAAAATAAAAATTTTAAAAATTATTAAAAATATAAGAAAAAAATTAAAAAGAAAGAAAGAAGAGGACAACCAAACCAAAAAACAAATCCACCAGTGATAACAAGCTCTAAAAACTACACAAAAAAAATATGGACAGACAGAACCCTAGGACATATGGTAAAAAAAAGTATACAGACAAAATCACACAAAGAAAGATACACATACACACTCACAAAAGAGAAAAAGGAAAAGAAATTATATATCTATATATATTAAAAAAGAGCTACCAAATCAATAAACAAATCTATCCATGATAATCAACTCTAAATACTAAACTAAGATAAACATAAAACCAGAAACAAATTAGATGCAGAAAGCAAACCCCAAGTCTACAGTTGCTCCCAAAGTCCATTGCCTAAATTTTGGGATGATTTGTTGTCTATTCAGGTATTCCAAAGATGCAGTGTACATCAAGTTGATTGTTGAGATTTAATTCTCTGTTCCTGAGGCTGCTGGGAAAGATTTCCCTTTCTCTTCTTTGTTCACACAGCTGCTGGGGTTCAGCTTTGGATTTGGACTTGCCTCTGTGGTAGGTCACCTGAGGGCATCTGTTCCTCACCCAGACAGGACCAGGTTAAAGTCATAGCTGATTAGGTGGCTCTGGCTCCCTCAGGCCGGGGGTGGGGGGGGCATGGGGGAGGGAAGGATATGGGGCAAGCCTGAGGAAGCAGAGGCTTACCTGTCATTGCAACAGCCTGAGGCATGCTGTGTGTTCTCCCGGAGAAGTTGTCCCTGGATCATGGGACACTGGCAGTGGTGGACTGCGTAGGGTCCTGGGAGGGGAGGTGTGGATAGTGACCTGTGCTTGCACACAGGCTTCTTGGTGGCTGCTGCTGCAGCCTTAGCATCTCATGCTTGTCTTTGGTGTCCATGCTGATAGCCATGGCCCACGCCCATTTCTGGAGCTCCTTTAGGCGGTGCTCTGAATCCTCTCTCCTCACACACCCTGAAACAATGGTCTTTTGCCAATTAGGCAGGTCCAGAGTTTTTCCCGGCCTCCCTCCCAGCTAGCTGTTGCGCACTAGCCCCCTTCAGGCTGTGTTCACACAGCCAACCCCAGTCCCCTTCCTGGGATCCAACCTCCCAAAGCCTGAGCCTCAGCTCCCAGCCCCCACCTGCCCCGGCATCTGAGCAGACTAGCCTCTCAGGCTGTTGAGTGCTGGTCGGCACCGATCCTCTGTGTGGGAATCTCTTAGTTTTGCCCTCTGCACCCCTGTTGCTGCGCTCTCCTCCGTGGCTCCGAAGCTCCCCGCAACCAACTGCCATCTCTGCCAGTGAAGGGGCTTCCTAGTGTGTGGAAACTTTTTCTCCTTCACAGCTCCCTCCCAGAGGTTCAGTTCCTGTACCTATTCTTTTTTTTTTTTTTTTTTCCCCATTATGCGGGCCTCTCACTGTTGTGGCCTCTCCCGCTGTGGAGCACAGGCTCCGGACGCGCAGGCTCAGCGGCCATGGCTCACAGGCCCAACCGCTCTGTGGCATGTGGGATCTTCCCGGACCAGGGCATGAACCCGCGTCCCCTGCATCGGCAGGCAGACTCTCAACCACTGCGCCACCGGGGAAGTCCTGTCCCTATTCTTTTGTCTCTGTTTTTTCTTTTTTCTTTTGCCCTACCCTGGTACCTGGGGAGTTTCTTTCCTTTTGAGAAAAGTCTTCTTTCTCAAAGAAAGAAGACCTTTCTCAAAGGTCTTCTGCCAGCATTCAGTAGGCGTTCTGTAGGAGTTGTTCCACATGTAGCTGTATTTCTGATGTATTTGTTGGGAGGAAGGTGATCTCCATGTCTTACTCCTCCGCCATCTTGTAGCAAGATATTTATTCTTTTTAACAGTTCATTAATTCTGGAGCCTTTCTAGTTGCACAGAAGTGCAAATATGAGAAATGGAGATTTGGGGCAGCCATTTCTAGGGACACCAAGTGGTAGTTTTATAGTGTCTGATCTTGCATTTAGGTCTTTAATCCATTTTGAGTTTATTTTTGTGTATGGTGTTAGGTAGTGTTCTAATTTCATTCTTTTACATGTAGCTGTCCAGTTTTCCCAGCACCACTTATTGAAGAGGCTGTCTTTTCTCCATTGTATGTTCTTGTCTCTATCGTAAATTAGGTGACCATATGTGCGTGGGTTTATCTCTGGGCATTCTATCCTGTACCATTGATGTATATTTCTGTTTTTGTGCCACTGCCATACTGTCTTGATTATTGTAGCTTTGTAGTATAGTTTGAAGTTGGGGAGTCTGATTCCATGGAGCCTGTATTAATTGCAAAATATTATACTGTTTCTATTAAATGATAACAAAAAATATAATTTGTACTGTTACAAAGTAACTTCTAGGATTTATATTCCTGCACAGTTGTTCCCAAACTTGAGCATCCATCAGAATCACCTGCAGGGTTTGTTAAAAACAGATTGATGTACCTCACCCTCAGAGTTTCTGAAATCAGATCTGGGGTGGAGTCTGACAATTAATTTTGAATTTCTACCAAGTTCACTGGTGATGTTAATGTTGCTGGTCCAGGGATGACATTTATAGAAGCACTGTTTGCTGTCAAACTGTAGTGAGACAGTGAAATCAGGCATCATTTTGAGAGCAGTTATTTTATAAAATGTTTTTTTAGAAGGTTCAGTCAGTAATTAATTGCACATGTAAAGAATCATTTTAATAAAGCAGGGTCAGAAAGTGTGTTATTAAACTGAAGGAATAAGTAGAGGGAAATTGATCTATGTGATGAGGTGGGAGTTATCAGATTCAACTTTTATTAAGAAGAAAAAGAAAATGTATATATACAGTGACTAAAACCTGATGCAAATATTTTTATTGATTTTTCTCTTATAATTAAAAAAATTCCCCCAAATCTTTGCGGTGATATTTTTCCTTTATTTCCTGCATGTAGCCATATGCTTGCTGTATATTTTCATATGACACAGATATGTTGCTTATGAGACAAATGCATACTGGATGTTTTTAAGGACCATATTGATTCATCTTTGCCTTATGAAATTGTTTAAGAAATTAGTAATCAGAGTCCTTTGTTTAGTATCTGTTGTTTGGCTAGTGCTTTTGTTGTTATTGTGGACTTAAAAAAAATCAGTATATACATTGTCTTTGATTTGCTCTAGAAAGAGGAAGAAATATATATCCATTCTAGAGTCAGAAGGCTACAGGCTCCCCTTTCCCCCTATTTTTCATATCTCCATTTAAATAAGATAATCTATAAAAAATAGTGTCTCTTTTACTTTTACTAATTTAATTTTGTTATATAACTATGTAGGATATTATTAACTAGTTTTGCAGAATTTAGTTTGTTAGATAAGAATACTAGCTATATTTTGATGGTGCTTTGAAGTTTCTAAAGAAAATGGATGTTTTTTCTTGTACAAGTCTATAAAATTATGTTTTGATTAATTCACCTAAGAAATATTTGTCACCCACACATCATATCTAAGAGGTTCCATGGATAGGTTCAAATCCTTTTTCTTTCTTACTCATAGTGCTTTAAAAAATCTAATGTACTGTATGCATATTCTGGGTAATACCTGATGTTTTGTTGTGACAGCAGGATTCACTTTGGGGGAAATTTTCTGCTTGCCTGATTCCACATCCCCCCAAAAACTTCTGGCAGGCTGTGGGTAGATGGCCCCTGATTTGAACAGCCATGAAAGGACTGATAGCAGAATAAACTTCCTCTAACAATATATTGGATTGGCTAAAAACTTCATTTGGGTTTTTCCATAGGGGAAAAACCTGAATGAACTTTTTGGCCAACCTAATAATTAGTAATAATTAAAGCTATGCATCTAGACCTTTTAAAATAATTGACCTAGTATTATCCTCCTTGATTTGGGTCTTCAATTTTATGACAATTAAATTCAACTAAAAAATTCTTATTTGAATAACTATGAATTAAATCACATGGTTAAATGCTGGGTACCATACTTGTTCCTTCCAGTTCATAAATGGAGGTAAGATAGAATTATGTCAGAGGAAAAAGAAAAATGTACAAATGACTGGAATTTAAGATATCTAAGAAGCCTTTCCTCCCCCTCCTTATGTTAAAATGGAGTATCTTTTTAAAAAAAATAAATTGCATGCATTATATGTGTAAAGTTTGTCTCCTTCACCCAGTTATCCGCTCACTTCTGGCTGGGGCCATCCACCTTGTTTGTATACTGCTATTAACTCAGCACCCAACACAGTGCCTGCCACGTGCTTCACCCTCAGTAAATATTGGTTAGATGAATAACAAATGAATGAATAAATACATGAATACATGAAAGTCTCATAAAGAGAGCAAAATAATATACCAGACTTTCATCTGTTGTACTTATTACCACTTAAGGGCTTTTTATTATTGAAATACATCACAATCATAAGAAATATATAGTTTTAGTAATGAATATACTTTCATGTTTCTTTATGATAGAGTTACCGTCTTCAGTAAGCTTTATGGGGCTCTGGACTGAGACCTGATTACAAAATATGTGGATTTCAGTGACATGTCTGTCACTGACTTCCTGGGTCAATGCACAAGGCACTTATTAATGAACTGATTTTTTTCAATGCCTGAGAGTAAATTAGTCATTAGAGATTCTGGTTCAAATTTATCTGGATTTTCTCATCTGACTTTGTTTTTCCTGTGATGTCAGTGTTTAGTATGTAAGATTAGTTGCTGCTTGCTGGGTTTGCATATGTTCTAAGCAAAATTATTTTCTTGTTAGCATTATTCACATAATTTGAAAGTTCCCAAAACAAAGCATTTCAGGGGAAAAAAATTAAAGAATTGAAAGTGTTCTCAGATTTACATATAAGAAGTGTTAATACTGCCATCTAATAAAAATTGCCAAAAACCTTGTAGCAAAGAATATTACTCTGTTTTTATAAAATCAAAGAGTTCATTTTTTCCCCTAAAGAAACAATTTGAATAAAACCTGACCCTCTTCTCTTCTTTTTACAGTGGAGTATGGTCAAACTGAACCCTCCATTAAAAATTCTCTAATATCTTTTTTTTTGCATTAACATTTCAAAACTCAATTTAAATATTCACAGATCTCATTTTTAATAAACTTAACAAATTCAGGTAATTTCCTTCAACTTTATAGATTGAAGGACAGCAGTTGGTACAGATATAAAAAAGATGCACAGCTATGAGCAAAGCCCCAAATCAATTATATATAAGAAATAACCTAACACATGGAAAGAAATTAATCAAAAAGAAGAATTTCTACCATGTGATTCTCTGGTCTGCTACCTGCAGGCAACAAACGCAAATGAAAGAAAAATCAACATTCTTCTGGCAGATAAGAGAAAAATTAATAAAAATGTTTCCTTCCTACTAGATCCCCTGATGCAACTATTGTTAAAAGTGAGTGACTACAGGAAGAACTTGCTCGTTTAAAGTACTACTTTTTTACACTACAAAAATAAGGTTTTATTCTTGCTGTTAAGCTCAGTTACATGAGTGAGTATGGATTTGCACTGTCCAAAGAGCACCCCTCTTCCTTGCCCCTTCTCATTTTTTTTTTTTTTGGGATTATAATTGTACTTTTTTAAAAAACATCTTTATTGGAGTATAATTGCCTTACAATGGTGTGTTAGTTTCTGCTTTACAGCCAAGTGAATCAGTTATACATATACATAGGTTCCCATATCTGCTCCCTCTTGCGTCTCCCTATCCCACCCCTCTAGGTGGTCACAAAGCACCTAACTGATGTCCCTGTGCTATGAGGCTGCTTCTCACTAGCTATCCACCCTACGTTTGGTAGTGTATATATGTCCATGCCTCTCTCTCACTTCGTCCCAGCTTACCCTTCCCCCTCCCCTTCTCATTAAATGGCTCTGTGGGATATGCATGAGACAAATGTAATAGGAACCAAGTGAGTAGCATTTTGAGGTGTGCCTACAGGATAATTATGATTTATAAGGAATCTGAGTGTAGCAGCTGAAAACTCTAAGAGAGGAACTACTGGGAGCTGCAAAATATGCCCCAGATAAAGTTAGTAAAAAGATATTAGTACTCTAAAGATAGAAATGTTCCTACTCCATAATGAGATGGGGAAGGATGCATTTTTGTGGTTTCTGCTTTTTAATTTAGAGTTGCATTTTTATTTTCCATTTCTAATTGAACAAACAGGCCATATTTGTACAGAACATATGAAACTAATAATCTTTCCTTTTAGAAGGGTTTTATGTTTTGTGTTTTATGAATACCATCCTGAAATTAACAAAGATATATGAGGCTAGAATACAGAGGGTTTGATAACAAGACATCCAATTTAAATATTACTCTACTGCTGTATTTCTATCACATGTAGAGAATGTAACATAAGTTTAGAATGGAAAGTTCTATATCAACTCCCTCTTACCTGTCAACTAATATACAGCTTACCTCTATAGAGTTTTGACATATTTGTGTATTACATATTAAACGTAAACCAGAATTTATCTATTCCTCGTTTATATTTTCATATTTACTTTTTGAAAGGTAGCATTACATGATAAATGTGGCCCAATTATTATGTAATAATTAAAGCATGGTATATATTATTGCTTAAATTGTCAGATTTGGAGATCTCTATTGTTTTATATATATTAGAAGGTTTTACATACCTTCTTATTCCTTTATCTGAGTGGATCTTTTGCAAACACCTTTTAGGGAGCAGAAAACAGGAGCTGACAACTTGGAGACAATACACCATTTTCATTTTCATTAATTCATTAATATTTTGAGAAATTTATTTCATCACACATATTCTTTGTTCTGTACATGAGTAAAATAATTTAATAAAATTTGTTGATGTAAGTTTTAATATTAATAATACTAGTAGATATAAAAAATGATCTGAAATGGCATACCTTAAGAAGCACCAAAATAAAAAGGTGTGGGAATATTTGTGTATTTTTTGGAGGAAACTTACGTAGCAGAATTTCTGAGCACACCGTGATGGATTATTGCAATTATTGGGAATGATAACACTGTAATTCGACTTTCTTCCCACCTGTCAGTTGCAATCAAGGCTGCCTAGTATTCTGAGACACTCTCATTTTGCTAGGTGGCTAGTCTTGTGCAGCCTCTAGAATGCTCAGAATATTAATTCATGGAGAAGAGACTGAATGCTCTCTATAGTTCCATTGTGGCAAAGTGTTTGTCTTGTTTTAATCAAAAATCATGCAAAACCTAACTAAAATAATTTATAATAAATTAATGCCAGTGAATGCTTAAGAGAAAGAAACCCTTTTGGGGGATATTACATCAGAACCATAGAATTTGGTATTTCTTTCCCTTCTTCATACTTGATGATGTATATTAATTTCTGTAGGATTTAATTTCTTTCTTGGGTGCCTCATTCTGAAGTGCTTTGAATTTATATGAACAAAGACAGTCTGGCATTTAAGTGAGGATTAGTCTAGTTTATAGTAGGCTACCAAGGTAGGAAGTTTTTTATAAAGACAACATACGTTGAAAGACATGTATATTTGATTTAATATTTATGATGTTGGTCTTTATCATTTTTTGCATAGCCTCCTTGTATTGCTTATTTTAATTCTCTTTTCTTTTAATCCTTATATATCTCCTATACTTTTTCACTAGAAAAGATATAGGAGATATATTTTGTGTTTGTTTGTTTTGTTTTGTTTTGTCATCTAGCTCTTCCTCCAGTGGTTTTGGATGGGTTTCAAGGATTTCTTTAACCATCTGAAATCATAGCAATATTTTCTCATAAATTTATTTATCTGGGGAGTAGATACTCCTCAAAGGTAAATTCATTTATCTGGGAAGTGCTTCTTAACCATATTGAGTTCTTGACTTTCATTTCATTCAGTGATTATGCTACCTTTGTATAGGGTAGGACTACTTAATCTTGAACTTTCCTTTTGTCCTTTACCAACTCCAGATCACTGAAACAACCACCAGATGAAAAATTCTCCCACACGTAGGCCCAGTTTTTGCAATATCGCTTTTGGTACTGGATAACTGATTTATTGCACATTCGTATTGTCAGGTGTTGTGAATCTGCATGACACTTCTTAGCTTCAGTTTTATCTTTGGGAGGCAGAAGTAGCTGCGGTCAATTCAAATGGTTCCTGAGTACCCAGTTGTCTCCCTTTCTGAAAACAGAAGTATTACTTTGCACCCACTAGAATCTTCTAGTAATCTGTATTATTCATCCAGTATAAAAGATGCCTCGGGGCTTCCCTGGTGGCGCAGTGGTTGAGAGTCCGCCTGCCGATGCAGGGGAGACGCAGGTTCGTGCCCCGGTCCGGGAAGATCCCACACGCCGTGGAGCGGCTGGGCCCGTGAGCCATGGCCGCTGAGCCTGCGCGTCCGGAGCCTGTGCTCTGCAACGGGAGAGGCCACAACAGTGAGAGGCCTGCGTACTGCAAAAAAAACAAAAACAAAATGCCCTTGCGTTCTGAGAGATGATTAACAGCATTATGGGCCCGACGTATAGCATCATTGTATTCATAGCTTTAGGCTGTACAGCTAATTATTAACATTTTAAAAATCAGGTAAATATTTATATATATAAACATTGACTATTCATTCTCGCGAGTGTGTTTGAATATCTATAAATCAAAGGCAATTGAAGAGCTGAAATTCAGATTTCCTTACACTTGCCTGCCAAGTGGCCTCAATCAAAAGTAATTTTCTCCATGAGGGCACATAGAGCTCAGTCATAAGCCTTTTTGAGTAGATATTATTATTTGTGTCACATTACGTGTGGTGATTTTTCTGAAGTCCATACACAGGAGGTTCCTTCATTCCCTCCTTCATTGGTGCTATTAATTGTACTTGTGCTTCAAGTGTCTCTTACCTTTTAAAATGTTAGTTTATAGCCACCGATTATCTGTAAGGTTTCCAGTTAAAGAAACATGCAATATAGAGGGTAGGGTGAGATCCAATCTTAAACCATAAATACTATACATTTTAAGAGAAATCTTTTTTTGCCAGAGCCTGATTTGATAGCATGGCTAAAGAAATGGTTAGACATTTTAAAGTACAGTAAATGATATCAATCTGACACGTGCTTTGGGAGAAATTATTCAATCACCTTTCTCTAGCCTGTTTTAAATATTGACAATGAGATCTCATGTATTTTGAACAATGAGCTCAATATTTTTTTTTAGCTTTTATTTGGGATTTTGTAGTTTGTTTTTGAAAATAAGTGCTTCTTTTCAATTACATGCTTTGAATTTCAAATCAATAGCTAGGGCTTCCCTGGTGGCGCAGTGGTTGAGAACCCGCCTGCCAATGCAGGGGACGCAGGTTCGTGCCCCGGTCCGGAGAGATCCCACATGCCGCCGAGCGGCGGGGCCCGTGAGCCATGGCCGCTGGGCCTGCGCGTCCGGAGCCTGCGCTCTGCAACGGGAGAGCCCACAACAGTGAGAAGCCCGTGTACCGCAAAAAAAAAAAAAAATCAAATCAAATCAATAGCTAACATAAAATAAAACAGCCCCTGGAAAATAGAATACTGTACTGTCAATTATGATCTTATAATCTTTGATAAAAAGTTATATGTGTTATACAAGCCTTTTTTGTCATGTTTGTATATGTGAATGGCTTAGTTAGACTTTTTATTAAGTCTATATCAATGCTTTACGGGTTTATTTTTTTCAAATTTTCACATGAGGTTTTCCATTTAATTTCTAATGAAGTTTTAATTTAATATTATACCGTTGGAGCCAACTCATTAAGTCAGAATATTTTAAATAATTGTTCAGTTACTTACCTCACTGGGTTATTTTAAAGATTATATAAGAAAGTGCTTTGAAAGTCCTACATGAGACACAAACGAGACAGTCTAGGTGTCTTCTTTTGACCAAGCTTTTTATTAAAATTGTTGCTTGAACAAAATAAAAACATGGAAGATATTCTATTTTATTCCTCATTAGACTTGCAATTATTATTGAATTATTCAGATAACTGTTTTAGTGATTGTAATCTTTTACCTTATTACTATTTTGTATGTTCTTTGCATGTCTTGCTACTTGACATAATTGTTTTAAAAGGTGAAAGATTATAAATTACTTGAAATAATGAATGAGAGAGAAAACCTAATATGAGATCCATGGTTTTGAATGTGGGTTGTGTTAAAACAGAATCTATGTTTTTTTAATGCTCCACCTGGAGTGGAAAAAAAAAACCCAACACATTACCAGAGTATTTGGAGTTAAGGCATTCTTTCTTCCTTAACATTTGTTATTTTGGAGAAAAGAAGAAAAAATGAATTTTAAAAAACACAAAGAAACTCTGTAAGAATTTTTTCTTGGATGTCCCTTAATTTCTATCCAAAGCAACTCATTCTCTTCATGAAAATGTGTCATGTGAATTCAGCCCTACGGGAACTTGCTTTTGGGAAAACAGCCCATATATCACTGTGCTGTATGTACCTATTCCTGTTTGCTCACACATATGTGAAGATTGTAATAAATTCACTACTTTAAATTATTTATAAAATTTCTGCTTTTGTCCTGAAAATTCCCTAGCACATTTTTCCAAGAAGTAAGAGAAAGAGACTGCCTAAGCCTTTTAAGTATTTAGCCTGTCTGATGAGACTGCTGACATGAGTGACAATTAGTACAAGTTACCATAGTTGTGTTCTTTGGAAGAAATGCTACAGTGCTTCTTTAGGAGCAAATGTGGGCTTCCGCTTAGTAAAATGAGTCCGATACTTTGATTCTTCTGGGCAGTCAGAAATTCACAATCGGCAGTGTGGTATTCCCACGTTGTCCACTTCAGATCCATCTCAACAAGTATAGCCCTCCCTTTCCTTTCAATGAAATAGGTCCATTAATGTAATGCACCTCACTCTCATTCACTCTAAGGAAGTTGTATTTTTATTATAGAAAAAGTATCACATAAATACAAATTACATTTTTTCATTAGAAAACTACTTTTCATTTCAGAAAAAATTCAATTAATCATGAACAGGGTTATGCTTTCATCAGGGAGAGAAATATGTAATTTTTTCTTCAAGCCTCAAACACATATAATGAAATCTTTTCTTGGAATCCACTCTTAAGATGGATTTTTAAAAGTATAGACTTTATTAAAATCTCAGTTCAATTAAAATGCATTCTATTACTCTAAATCTTTATTAAAATCTCAGGTAAAATTGTACAACAGTGTAAAAGAGACTTGTACTCTTTACCAGGCAGTTAATTCTAACAAATGAACATAAAGTGCACAGTTTTGCTCTTTAGGAGAGAATAAAAGAACAAGCTTTGGGCTTTGAGTTGGGGGTGGGGAAGGATGGGAGATGGAGGTTGCTTTCTGTGTAGTAACTTCAGGACCTGGTTTCCTTCCACTTCTTATCATAGGTCAACATTACTTGTTGATATGGATGTGACATTATCTTGTGTGCGTACCCTTGGTACTACATGGCCTATCCATAGAATACATTTTCCTCACCACCTTAAATCAAAAAGACCCTATTTAAGGATTTTATTTCACTCTCTTCTTTGGATGTTTTTTGGTACAGTGTCCCTGTTCTTTTTCAAGGGCCGCTAGAAGATGCCATTGAAGAGGAAGAAGAAGAATGTCCATCAGAGGAAACAGATATCATCTCAAAAGGGGACTTTCCACTGGAGGAAAGCTTTTCCACAGAATTTGGGCCTGAAAATCTGAGCTGTGAAGAAGTGGAATACTTTTGTAACAAAGGTAATCGTTAATGGCTGGATGTGATATGTGAGTCTGTTTACTCAGATGATTTTGTATAGTTGAAAAATGCACCGATAGAGTGGAGGAAGAGTGTTGAGAGCGCTAATACATAATTCAACAATCTGAAAATACATACAGGATTTTTTTAATATACAATATTATTTTGAAGGATAAAAGAAATTTTATAATCCATAAATCATATTGTATATTTAAACACATAGTTTCCTATTGAGTGGCCAGTTAACTGTGAACATTTTCATGTTGGTTGGCCAAATAACTATAATACATTTAATGTTTATTCTTTCAACAAATATTTACTGAATGTCAGTTTTTTGCAAGGCACTGAATTAGCCATTGAGGGTAAGAAGAGAATGGGCCAGAGTCCCCACCCAAGTTTCTAGCTCATTCCTTTTGAAAACTGAGTGCCTTAACTCTTTGACATTGACTTTCAACGTTGAGAATGGTGCTTTTTTAGATATTGTCAAATAAGAAAATACACACTGTTTCTCTCTTCTAGATATTCTTTTTACATACTAACATTATAACAGAAGAAGAACCTGAGACGCTATATCTCTGCCTATTTCCAACCTTGACTTGGAGCCAAGTGGCCTTGCCAGTAACTGTGTCCTCACTGGGCATGTATACTCATTTTTAACTTGCTTTTTTCAAAAATGAGTTTAAGGTTTCTTATGATTCTTTTCAATTTCTTTATTTGATTGTTTTGCCTCGGCAAGTGAGATGGGTCTTCTGTACCTCCCACACCAATGTATAATTTCACAAGTGTTTGGATCACTTCCTTGGTTTAGAATAGCTACTTTTATTGATTTTACCATGGTTGTTTCCCAGAGGGCATGACTGTATGTCTGTATGTCTGTTTGTGTTTCTGAATGCACCGTTTTTACTTTTTAGGCAGACAGAGCAGTTATATGGAGTGATTTTTTACCTGTTTGTGTGAATCTGATGATGTGAATTGGCAGTCTGAAACTAAGAATGCTGATATAGCTTCCCCCAAAACTGCTAATATGCATGCTTCAGTCACCAAATATACATTTGATACATATTATTAAAACCTCAGTATAACTTTCTCTTGATTCTGGTGTGTTAGAAACAAAAGAATCCAGCCAGTTCCCATCCGTGTGGTCAGTAGAACTCCATGCCCTAAGACTGTGGAAATGGAATGGCAGCACCAGCAGTTGGATACATTGAAGTTCAGAAAAACTTTGACCATTAACTCCTGAAGACCTCAAGATGGCTTTGTAACATGGTCCTTGTCCCCCACATCAGAGACTTTTGGTTGAAAACAAGAATGGTATGGACCAAATAGGCCTTCTTAGTTAGTAGTCACTCAGAGTTCAGGCCAAATTAATATTTTCTCTTGTTGTTTTGGATGTTAGAACCATTTCTTGATGCTACACACCCACAGCAATACATATTAGAGCTGGATGGAGAGGAAGAGTTTTTAAATCTGTTTGAAGACATCCTATTTTCCATCTTTATCAGGAAATATATCCTTTCGTGCATTGTATAGTACCTACCTTATGTTGTGGGATTACAATAAAGGAAGGAACCAGTAGCTAGAAAGTATCATTTATTCTTCTTTCCCTTGTCCTTAAAAGAGTGAGTGTATGGATTCAGACATTTTTGTCAACTTATTAATCCAGGGAGGCAGTAATAATAGTTATTATTAGGTGTATTTTACATTTTGGGATCATCATTGGTGATGGCCTGTATTTAAGAAAATAGAACTCCAAGTTTTAAGGTAGTAGTTTCTTGGAAGAAAATAGACTTATGGCAGATGCTTATTACAGGATTGCATAATTATGGTCCCAGAATAATAACCTCCATCTATATCAAATAGAGTCTTAACTCATGAAAAATAATGACAGGCCTTGAGAAACAACAAAAAAAGAACTGAACTACAATTATTAAGAACATTGTTTAGTGGATATTTTTAACTTTGATAAATAATTGGAAAGTTGAAAAATATATCAAAATAATATTTAATATATGATATAGATAATATATTAAATAATATATAATTAGTTAATATATTATATATTGTACAAATAATTCTCTAATGTTTAGTTTGAAACTAGAGAGTAATGATAGGTGGAAATAAGAATTCTAATTTTCACATAATATTTTTTAGGATAAATACTACTATTACTATTTCAAACCACTGTTGCCTTATTTAATAGGAAAAGAATTTCATTATTTTACTCTCATAGAATGTGAGACCAGAGAATTCCCACTGAAGTAGTAGGAACTGGTGTGAAAGAGAGACAACTCTTTGAAATGAATTGCAGCCCCTTGAGGTCATACAGGGATTCCAGGGATTCCTCATTTTTCATTTAAGTTGATTAACTGTAATAAGAAGAGAAAATGTCCTCTCTGGAAAGTTAGAATCTAATCTTTCTGCAGAAATTTACATATTAGTCTCAGTGACACATAATTATGTTTTCTTGCCAGTTGCAGGGAAAAAGATAGATTAGGCATTAAACGCGTATAAGTATTTAAATGGTTAATGATGCCAGTGTCATGATTGAAAAAGCATGTAAAAATTGTTCTTCTGAAAAAATATTTTTAAGTTGGGATCACTGATGAAACATAGGTTTTGCACATATTCTGAATCATTTATGACAACTTAAAAATTGTAAGTATATGTAAGAAAATGAATTGGATTACTTGGGAAGTTTCTTTGTCTAAAGATCTAGCCATGATCAAAATCCAGCAATGACACAGTTGTTTTACTGGGTTCCAGGGATAACATTTTTGAACATCAAATGCTTTTTTCTTATCAAACAAAGGTTAGGAATTTAAAAACTCAGATCACAAAAACATGGTTAGAGGATCTTGTTTTCCAAACAAGGTATTTTGACACATTGTCAGAGAAGAGTACTGAGATACACATATAGTTACAATATATCTTCATTTATACTTTAGCAACTGTATTTTGTGTAAAAGCAATCTATGGCTATTGTAACTTTCCTTTTTAGAAGAGAAGAAAAATCTCTACTCTGTAGAGACAGAGCTTATCATAGGTAAAAGGTACTTCTTCCTTTTGAAACTGAGCCTTCTACATTATACAGGATGTTTTCAGTGTTTAGAATGACTCTTATTATTGTGGTATTTTTCTCAGTTCCACATGGATATTATCTATTCTCTTGTTGTCAAATGGGAAGGCTTTTTTTTTAACACGTCTCAAAGTGTCTGTTAATATTAGTAAAGTTTCTAGTTATATTATAAAATGTGATTAAATGCAACCCAAATCACTCTCATAATGTAATATTCCACGGAAATGTCAAAAAATGTTAGTCAGAATTCTGTCATCTTTAAATGTGGAGAATTCTTAATCATACAAATCTAAAGCATAAATAATCACAATTAAAAATGGGAAAGATCACTTTAATAAAACCTTGTTATAGTCTCAGGCCTAAAATATGAATCTGACAATTCTGTTGCAGATTCCTGTTTCACTTTTTACTTTGGGTTAGTTGCATATGTCATGTTTTTTATTTTTCATCTTTGAAATGAATGAAATGAATGATACTTATAAAAAGATGATATTTCAAAGTTGCTTTGATACTTTTAGATTTTAAGAATTTTAGCAAAGTGTAAAGCAATACTTTCAATTTGCACCATCCCTTTGGTGCAGTAAGTTTAGATCATTTGGCATCTTGCCTTACCGTATCTCAGAGAGGAAGGAAACAAGCAAGAATTATTTCCTTGAATTTGCAGATGACGAAGACATCAAGGCTGGGTCCATGAATGCTGCACATTTCCTGTGGTACTGGATTATTTGCTTCAGTGACTTTTGTCTGCCTTTATTCTGGTTTATAGAGTAAACATGGAAGTACATCAATATTGGTTTAGAGCTAAGCAAACTAATGTAAACTGAAATATAGGTGGTCTGGAAAGCAACCTGGGGAGCTTTTAGTTATGTCACTACTGGCAGGTGGGAACTCTTATACATTAGCAATTCTTGGATAAACTCAAAGACAGTAAGTTTTATAGTGGGGCTAATATTGGAGCAGCTCTAAAACGGGTTTACTATTATTAATTATTTGGAACACTGTTTCCTCACAGCAATATTCAAGTTTGTTAATGACTAAAGTAAATTAACATGTCTTGGGATACATTCCAGGAGGATGTCACAGGATATGTGAACAGGAAGAAAATTGTCAGGCCAGTATCACTAGGCTATTAGAATGTAATGCTATCAACAAGCAAACAAACAAACAAAAACCTCCGAAGAAACTATATGTCAGTGAAGTTTGAGTTATCAGTAATGATTTTCTGGAAAAGTCACCAAGGATCCTTACAAACTGGTCTCTGATGACATCATCTCGAAACAAAGTCTGAAAGGGAAATGATGTCATCAAAATTGATTTTGGAAGAAAAACAAACCTTACTTCTAGTCCTACTATCTAGATATGGAGAATTGTCAGAGAAATCACTGGGTGCAGTGCTTTACCTAGAGAGATGAATTAATGTTAGAGCTCTTCAATCTGGAAAGATTAGGGTTGGAAAAGAGAGGCATAATGGAAAGCCATAAAATAAGGAAACATATAGTGTAACAATGGGCGTTCTCACCACATTCAAAAAGATTTGACCCTGGTAATATGCAGAAAGTAAAAGTCATATTTCTCTTTTTTTTTTTTTTTTTTTTTTTTTTTTTTTTTTTTTTTTTTTTTTTGCGGTATGCGGGCCTCTCACTGTTGTGGCCTCTCCCGTTGCGGAGCACAGGCTCCGGACGCGCAGGCCTAGCGGCCATGGCTCACGGGCTTAGTTGCTCCGCGGCATGTGGGATCTTCCCGGACCAGGGCACGAACCCGTGTCTCCTGCATCGGCAGGCGGACTCTCAACCACTGCGCCACCAGGGAAGCCCCATATTTCTCTTTTAAGACAGCTTTAAAGTAGAAAAATGCAAAGCATCTTAAAGAAATTAGAAAAGAGCCTGAGTTACTCAGACTTGGATTTAGCTCTAGGCCCAGAAGTAATTAATACCAAACCAAAAGCAAACATAAACAGATATTTAATTAGGTTGGCAGAAGCTTCCAGTTCTGTTCAATAGACTGAATTCAGTACAGCTCAACTCATATATTAGGCATCTGCTATGTGTCAGACCCTCTTCCTGGTGCTGGGGATACAGCAGTAGACAAAAGTCCACCGCTACTCTTGAGGTGAGAGAGAGATAATAAACGATCAAACTCGCATTGTATAATATGACGGGTGATGTTGAACATTATGAAGAAAAACAACACAGTCAGGGTGATAGAACGCCATTGTGTGCGTGTGCGCTGCATGCTGTCAGTAATTTATAAGGCGTGATGATAGGGTAAGGTGAACTTTGAGTGGAAACCTGAGGGAAGGGAGTGAGCTTCCGGTATTCCAGAGTCAAATTGGCTGTACCTATAAGGCTAATGTTGCAGGAAGCCAGAAGAGGACAGCAGAGAGCTGGGGGAAGTAAGAGAGGTGCGGCCATACCTGTGGAACTTCTAGCTCTAGGAATCTGTTGGATTCTTACCACTTTGGAAGGCCTGGGTGAGCCACAGAGGAGAGTTGAGGTATAACTGGGAGAAAAGGCATGGTCATGACACAGTTTGTATATACGTAGAGAAGAAAGGTCTGCAGAAAGTAAAAGTTAAAGCAGGAAATGGAAGCAAGCGAACTGGGGAAGCTGTCAGGAGATACAGATAACTTCAATCAGAATCATCCCTTTAGCCAAAGGCTTGATGAGACTCCATCTGTAGCTCATTAATGTAGTTTACGGAAGAAGAGTTTGGGGGTGTTGGAGGCTGATATGAGTCACTTTGCTCCCTCCCACAACACCAGAGCGAGGTATATGTTCTCTATAAATTTTCACATCCTTGAATCAGAAAGACAGAACAGGAGGCATGAGAATCAGAATCACTTCATCATTGTGCTTAACTATTCCTGCCAATAAGTTGCCAGACTCATTGGAATGTTCCTCTCCCCCACTTCCTTCCTTTCTCTCTATCATTTGTGTCATTCTGTAGCTTTGATTAAAAATTAAGAAATAACTGAGGAAAAGCCATATTTCTCATTGGACTGTAATAAATTAAAGCCTGGATCACTGGCATTTGTCACCATTCCATGTTAAGTAAAGCAACAAAAGTACTATCTAGATTCTTAATACTAGAAGAAGAAGAAGAAAAAGCACAGCTTCATGAAGATTTGCTTGTGGGAGTAGTAACTGCTTATTTTTCACTTGATCCAGTGTCAAACGTTCATGCTATTTTGTTTCCTATTTTCTTCTTTTCATTTTATTATTATTTTTTTAGTTCAGAAAGTCTATTTAAAAATATTTCATAAATGCTTTTCAGTCACTTTGGTTTCTTTCCGCCTCATTTATGCCTTTAATGACACGTTTTTGCTTGCTCTGATGCCTGGGCACCTGGAATCAGAATCTGCAAAAGGCAGCTCTACCATACTCACTTTGAGTTCAATAAGGAAGGAGATCTGTACCAGCGACTTTGTTCCTTTTTCTTAAGGGGATTAAGAAGCTGAGCTTTTTAAATTCTTGCATATAACACTGACATTTCCAGGGTGTGTTTGGACCAGGGAGTTCAAAGAGAAGGAATGAAAAAGAAAAGCCAATATGACTTTGTTTTTTACCTTGCTGGAGGAGCTGTTTGTGCAAATCGCCTATAAGCTTATTGACCTGAACCTTTGACTCCTTGTTTTCTCTGGATTTGGCTGGAGTGGAGACACTGATGGAGCCCTGATAGAGCTGACTGAACAGCCCCCAGCTTTGCTTGGCACAGACGTCCCTTCCCTTCTCTGCCACCTCCCCCTCCTTCCACATGACATTATTGTGCCTTGGCAAACCCTCTGTTTTCCTGGATCCAGTATGTCTTTTTTTTAAATTTATTTAAAAATCATTAAATTTTTCTTGCATAACTCATCCAACAATGCAAAATGGAAGTAATTCTTTTTAGAACATAGAAATAGAGGCTATAGTGGTGTCCTACTTTTATTTTTATCTCATAAGATTGGAAAAAGGAAGAAAACATTATGACATTGTGGTATCACTCTTCTGGCCATCTTAAAATCCCCAGAACAGTTATGTTTGGATCAGTTTGATTTTTTTCTTAAGCCACAATTATTGAAAAAATGAAGGAGCATTTGAAGGCAATTTATGCTTACAGGGGAGTCAGCATTTTTCTCCTTTTTTTTTCTTTTGAACCAGAGGGTGTTCAAATTTTGTCCATGACTTAGTATTTTATTTGTAAGAGATCAAGCTTTATCTGTTTACCTTATCTTTCATCCCAGATATATCATTATAAAAATTTCAACAAAATTAACATGAGTGATTTTATGCAGTGTTGAAATGAGTCATGATGATATCATTTATATGAATCATGTATGATAATATATACTGTTTTTTACATATAATGAACTAAATTCATTGTTTTCTCTGTGAGCTGACCATTAACAAACCTCCATTTTGCAATCCGCTAAAGGCATGTTTTAGATATAGTAAAACTTGATAAAATATATAATTACATAATTATAATTTATGAAACAATTTCATATTGTAATACAGTGTATTTCATTCTGCTTCTACCTGACTATGTAAAATGTTAAGAGAGATTTCCCTGTTTTAGTTATATCTTTATTTTATCAGCATTATTATTGTTTATAATAAAAATTGAAAATTAATGTAAAACAATATTTTACCATTTAGAGAAGTTGTCTTTTCTGTTTTGTGGTTATGGTTTCTGCAAGTGAGAGAACATTTTTTGACCTATAAAATTTAGTGTAAGTTTGTTGTTTTTCCTACAATGTTGAAATTCAGGAGAAAAGTACGAATTTCTTTAATCTCCTGTTATTTTATATATGTAAAGCTAAGCATCTGTATATTAGAAGACATCTGAATTCTTGATTGACTTTTTCACTTTTAATCTAGTTATTTAATTAATCATTGATTTTAGCTGAATACCATAAAGGGAAACTATATATTTTTAAACCCTTTTATTGCTACATTTTCTCAGTGGTATTTTGGGTAGAATGAAGAGCCCATGTTTCTTGAAGGAAGTAGTTTGGGTCAAGTAGTAATTATATAAATAATTATTCTAAATTAAAAATACAGTTTTCAGTTTTATGTTGCTCAAATTTAAAAAATATATAAAACAATTCATGCAGATGTACACTACTTTGCCAATCATTTACATCTACTAACTATTAATTTATTTTTCTATTTAAAGGAAATTACAAGTGTGAATAGCACTAGGGAAGCCTGAGAAATGAATTTATTTTAATAATATGGAATTAATGTGGTTGACAACTTTGAATCCTACTGTTGGTCCCATAATAATTTGAGATAAAATGTTATTTTAGAGAAACTGATCTCTTGGATGTAGCCATGCCTTTTCTGCTTTTTATTTTTAAACATCATAAATGATTTAAAAATATTTTCTTGGTGCAGCACTAGCATTTTTTAGGTTTAAATCAAATAAGATTTTCAAAGCTTTTAATCTTCTAATATAAAATTCATAGTTTCTTGTTAGTATGTAAAATTTCTCACAATGTTTTGGTTATCATTTGAGAAGCAACAGGCAGTATTAAAGCATTTGCCCTTCCATGACCTGATGGGACAGTCTTTACCTCTGGTAGTGCTAAACATAGAACGTGTAAAGGGAAATGTGGAAAACTGCGGTAAGATGAATTTAATTTTAGTAATGTAGTCAATCAGTTTTTTGTTGTTCTTAAAAGGTCAAGTAAAAATAACTGAATGTGTTACACCAATGAAGCAAATACTAATAACGAATGCAGATTGCTGTTTCAGCTTCTTTTAGTAGTTCAGTGAGATTCCAGAGATTGGCACTGAGACTACATACCAATTATAACAATTATAATAATGGTAATAACAACTTCTGCTTGGTGACTGCTTCCCAAAGTCAGACATCTTGCTGTACATGTATCATCTCTAATCAACTTACTGTCCTGCAGGGTGGATGTTGTTTTCACCTGCGACTTCCAAAGGTTCAGTAACTTGGCCAAAGTCACAAAATTACTAAAGATTAATACCAAATTCAAACCTAGGTTACTGTACTTATGAAGAATGAGAGCTAATTTCATTTTCTGATGTCCATCATTATGGGATCCTTGTAGAAGGAGATGGACACATTGGAAGAAGCCTGGCTGTATGAAGTATAAAACTCACTTTTTCAAGGTATCTTTAACACTTAATACACATGACGTGTCAGTCAAGATAAGGGCATACATAACAGCAAGCTATTTTAAAGGATAAAGTAAATAAATTAGGGGTGTACTTAAAAGATTTCTCTTCTTTTGGTCCTCCTTTAAAGACTCTGTCAATATAAACCAGTGTGCAGTAAGTAGAGTTGGCATTTTGATATAATGAGAGGGCTATATTGAAAGCTCTTTAGACTCATTATACTAACTGGAAGATTATGTTACCCTGATTTGGTGGCATGAAATAAGCCGCAATTTCTCATTGCTTGTTTTCTTGCGAAGTTGTTTTCAGGTAATTCAAGACTGGGGACAACCCAAAATGTGTGCACTTGGGCAGAAGCCAGTAACAAATGGCAAGATGTTTACAAATCCATCAAAACTGTTTGGATAGGAATTTCAGCCCTGTAGAAATGTTTGCAAAGTGAACTCTTTCACACAGCTTGACCTTAACACAAAATAAGGCCAAATAAAAAGCGGAGAGAGGAAGGAAGGAAGAGGAGAAGAGAGCATTGTTTGCAGCGAAAGCTCTGGGCACTGTGAAAACTTTTCACTTTTCTGAAGGAAATGCAGCGCAGCAGATGGTACGGGTGGACGTGAGATAAACAAGGAACTGGAAAAGTAAGCAATACATTCTAACAGGTTCTGTATCAAAGATCTGGAGAAGTAGAAAAGATTAGACAAGGAACTGCTCTGAAACTTGACAGTAGCTGAATCTTTACCAAGTCTTACCCACATAGCAGAGACGGAAAGTGGAATTGCACAGACAGTAGGCTGTGATTATATTTTTCTGACAGTGAGAAGGGAAGGTCTTTTTAAGGATTATTTTTAAAGATAGAGATTTATCAAGGTGGAAAATCTATGGGACAGATGTATAAAAGACTTTGTTCCCCCCTACCTATTTAACAATGGAATTTGATGTAGCTTCTGTTCTTGCTGTAGAATTAGCACAAAACACCGTATTTGGGGTCTTAGATAATCGTTTCCTTTTTTCAATGCAAATTATGGTCCAGACTAGTTAACTAACACTGAAAACCTGTTACCTGTTTCTAGTTGTATAAGAATTGGTATGTATGAGTACCTATAAATGACCACGCATGTACAGAGGCAGAAAGGGGAATATATAAAGAATGTTCTTATTTCTTAAAGATACAGTCATCTAGTAAAGGAAGGAAAACATATGTACAAGTGAGGCAAGGGAATATGTATATGTGTGTGTATATATATATGGAGTGGAGGAAATGTTAAGTTTGGGCTGATTAAAGAAGCAGTGTAGGGCTTCCCTGGTGGCTCAGTGGTTGAGAGTCCGCCTGCCGATGCGGGAGACGCGGGTTAGTGCCCCGGTCCGGGAGGATCCCACATGCCGCGGAGCGGCCGGGCCCGTGAGCCATGGCCGCTGAGCCTGCGCGTCCGGAGCCTGTGCTCTGCAACGGGAGAGGCCACAGCAGTGAGAGGCCCGCGTACTGAAAAAAAAAAAAAAAAAAAAAAAAAAAAAAGAAGCAGTGTATTCATTCTCAAGCTTCCTTATGGTAATGTGCATCGTTCCAGTATGGAAACTATTCACCAGCATGTGTCTGCCTCATTTAAGCCTGTGTCCTGTGCTCCTACATCCTGTCCTAGTGACTGACTACTAAAAGGGAATACCACAATACAGTAACTCAACAAGAAGCAATTCTATAATAATGTGGAGTGACACTGATAATAAGAAAGAACAGGGAAAGTAGCTAATATCCTAAGGAAAACCCAATTTAGAAAAGAATGATGTTTTCTCCATAATGCTGGCAGTTTATCTTGGGGAACTTTTAAAGTGGCACTAAAACAATCAAATAATTAGTAAATGGAATGAATTTTGAAAGTTTTTGTAAAATGCGTACCTCTTCTTCACACTTATCATTGCCAAAAATATTAAATCTACTCTTTCACCTTTTCAATTTATCAGTTGTTTAGTTAGTTTGATATAGTGTAGTGTAGCTTCGGAACTCCTCATTTGCACAGACTCCTTCCAAGGCCCTGCACCTAATTTTGTAATTATAACTTTACACTCTTCTCTTAAGAAGAGACCTCTCAAACTGAATAAATTTCAGGCCCCACAAGGCCTGAATCGACCTCTGTTATTACCTTCATTAAATATGGATGATCTCATAGGAGACAGCAATGATCAAGAATGTTGTTTGGTTTCAACTTCCTAATTTTTGGAAAACCTTGAATAAGATTTCTAAATGTTTTGGCACTTATAGTAGATATCTGAATTTCAAATCTGTTATCATTCTAGGATAAGTTGCCCTGAGCCTAAAGAGAGTATAAATACTCATGAAAGCACTGTGTTAAAAATTCAAGCAGAGAGGGGAAAACATTCTCCCACACATCTGAAAATCTAGGTGGTGCCGCGGATGCTATCTCTGTTTTTCTTGTGTTATCAGCAGCCAAGGACCTCTTGCTGGCCCTGAGGGAGGAGGTGCTATGGGAAGACCCCGTGGTAAGAAGAGTTGGAATGGGTCTCGTGATAACATTCTGGGACTATCCCTGGTGGTGGAAGCTGGGTATGGACCTGAGTTTGGACAGGGCTGACATAACCTACCATACTTCTTTTTTTCCCCCCACAGATATGAAAATCTTCATTAGGATTAGATTCAGCTATAAGAATAGGTTCCTGGAAGCTGCCCCAGGACTCTCCCATTTACAATCCATTGTCCAGAACTTAGTCTTAAGGAGTGGTCCACCTCAAGAAAAGGGAGGCTGGGAAACGGGGTCTTTATTATTAGGTGGCCACAGGCCCACTTCTAAGTTCTGTTACTATGGAGGGTTTTCAGTTTTGCAAAGGGCATTTTTTTTATTCATCTTTGCTTGATTATTGGGGTAATGAATGACTGAAAGCATTGTGACAGTCAGTCCATGCCACATGCGTGTTTTTGCGATCCAATAAATATTTATTGAACACCTACTATATCAGACATTATGGGACATGCTGTGATTACCATGTGAGTAAATGCAGTGAAGGTCCTGGCTATTTTGGAATTTACCTTATAGTGAGGAGGCAGACATTAATAAAATAATCGCACAAGTGGTACAGGGCCATTTGAAAGAGAGAGGAAGGTCAAAGCGTTCTTAAGAATGTGACACTTGAGTTGGTATCTAATGCTGAATTAATTAGGTAAAAAGAAATAGTAGGGTTCCAGACAGAGGGAATAGCAAGTGGTTAGCAAGAGACTAGTGAGCATGCAGATTGTGGTGGGACTGTGGTAGGAGTTGACCCAGGAGAGAGATGAATGAGCCAGAGAGATCAGGAAGGACAACGATCATAGGGTGAAGGACAGGAAATAATGAGAGGAAGCATAAGAGAGGAAGATAAATACTTTGAAAGCTGAAGCATTACAGGCAAATCTGAGCTTCCCATAAACCAGAGTAGAGAGAGAAAATGAAAGAGTAAGATATATGTAATTCCAATGGTCAAGCAGTAGAAAAAACAGGGTTTATCAGAAGAAATAAATGTTATCCCCTATTTGTGAGCTCTGAGAGTCATTTATCATCATTAGGGTATTTGAACTCGTGTTAGAAAAAGGGCATTCAGATATAGACCAAAGTCTTTGTTAGCTGCTGTCCCACAATATGCATTCTCCATTGGCCTTGGCTTTTTGGATGTGTGGCTTGAATAAAGTCTATTTGTAATAAGTAAATTATATTGTGGTGATGGAGCGCTATGGTCATGAGTGATTGCTTCTGACTCATATTCTTAAGTGGATTATGAGAAAGGAGAAGGTCTCTGGAATGAATTGTTAAACAGGAAAGAATAAACAATTAGGTTATATGAAAAGCAATATTCAAAGGTCATAACTTTCTCAAACTGGTTTGATCTTTCTGTGTAGATGAGGTTGGCTTGTTGGGGAGACAATTTCAGAGATTGTAAGGAATGGCTTTACTTTTTGTTACCGTTGATGATGATGATGGTGATAATGATGGTGGTGGTGGTGGTGGTGGTGGTGGTGATTTCCTAAAGGGAATGCTGGGTTTGAAGCTTGAAGACTGAGTCCAGAAAACGGAAGGCTAGTGGTTTCCTGATGGCAGAACAACAGATCTGTGAATAAGTCAGTTACAGTTCAGAGTATTACCACTTACAGACCATCAGGCATTACTTTGTCTCCTCTTTGGAACAAGATGTGCTTTAATTTTGTAGAATTCTCCTCTGAGTGGAATATAGTAGTTGCAATGAATTTTCTTTTTAGTTGCACTGAGGTTTTCTTGTTTGTTTGTTTTGGTTCAGGGAGGGGGAGCTGGAGAAGAAAAAATAAAAGTTATTTAAATACAAACTTTGAAATATGTATTTTAGAAACATTTTTCTAATATATTTGACTCTTTCAAGTGCTCATTGTAAGAAATAATGAGGAGTGAAAATTCTTGAATGATAGATACACTGCTGAGAATCTGCCTTATTTTATCTCATGTGGAAATTTCCCTTATGTTCCAAATCTCAAACGAACTTAAACTTTGAGAAAAATACTTTTCACATAGAGGCTGATACTGACATCAGGAATAAATATTCAGGACTGTAGAAAGAATTTATAAATCACTGTTCCTCCTAAGTTGTCAATACTTTCAATGTGAGTTTTATCTGATACAGTTACCATAAACATTAGTAGTTTCAATAACTTTCCCTTATTAACTATGAAAACTATGAACTATGAGGTATGATAAAGGCTATTATGTAAGTTACAAGGAAATCACATGCATTTAAAGAAATGTTTGTGTACTGACTATGAACTATCCAGAACACGGCAAAATCCTACATTTTCTTATACATTTATAGTAAGTTGAGGGAAACTTTAGTTAGACATGATTATGGGAATTCACAGAATAATGAAAGTATTCTTTTCAAATGGTTGAAATATTTAGATTTTTTTTTAGATATTAGCAAAAAAGGGTAACAATTGCATGTTTTTTTTAATTTTTTGTCTCTGGAGATCAACTGTGTCTGTAATTTGGCAATGCAGAGTTAATTTAACCTGGCACCTTTGTTTGGATAAGCTATAACCAAACAATTGTTTTAAGCCAAACAATATTGTGATGCTATTAGGCAGAGCAAACACAAACTGAATCTTAAACTTGAATATCCTCACCCTTCAATACGAACTGCAGTTTTCTGTTTCTGACTGTTACAGTCCTTTAACCAAAGCTATCTTGTCTGATGATAAAACCATAAGTGTATGAAGCTCACACATTTTTCATCTCTTTTATGACCTTATCTTTCATGAGCGGCTTCTGTGAAGGTATCCTAACTATAGGAAGCACCTGGAAAACATATGTGATATCTATTCTCTGATAAGCAGTTGTGAACAAGAAAGTAGATCTGTCACTTCTGAACTGTTCATTGTTAAAAAATACTTTGATGATTTAGCTGATTGCAAAATACATTATAGGGATGCCTAACAGCTACAGTAACACTCGTAGTCAAGAAAGTTCAATAGTTATATTGTACAGGACTTTCTATAAGAGGTTAATATTGATAGGAACTACATGGATTAAAAGAGCAGGATTGAGAAAGGCTGTTTGCTTGCATGACTGCTTTCAAACACTGCTGCTGTTTTGTGCTGAAAAAGTGACTGCCTCAGGATGTGGCAAATCTTTAATTTCTACAGGAATGTCTGACTTTCAGTGAAAAGATATTTATTTGTGTTTTTGAAATTATTTTTGCCTTGCCAGTAGAGCCACTGCTTTGACCACCTTGCCAACAATACCTAATATGGAATTAAAAGATTCTGTTTCATGTGTTCCAAAGACTATATTTTAGTGCATTTCCCTAAGTCATTTGTGCTGTATATTATAGTGCTCAATAACACCTTCAATTTCCTCCTATGGGGCTTTCATTGATTCTGAAAACTAGACTAAGAAAAATGGAAGGGCCCACAAAATATGTATGATATCTTTTAAAAGAGCAACAAAAGAGTTTAATCTTGCAATGGAAAACCATTAACTCCATAGCCATAATTTTAGAAATATTATAGATTTTGTTACCACTTGACATTTATTCCATTTCATCATTTTGTGAATTGGTCTCTGGATATATATAGTGGTTATCCCATTAAATGTGTTTGTGCTTTGCTAAAAATACACTGAAATTTCTATTTATGTATGTGAAGTACGTGAATAAAGAATTTAGCAAGTAAATGAATGCATGTCAAATGCATTCATAGGTGTTTCTGTAATTCTCTTCCTAGCATCCTTTCTCTCTTCCTTTCCTCGTCCTACCAACAAAGCTTTTGAAGCAGTATCTGAACAAACTTGTCATTATTATCTTAGCTATTAATTATTCATGCCATTTTTTCATAAGCTACTCTAGAGTGCTGATTTCAAACCTATAAGAATCAAAAATGGATAGAAGTTAAAAAGAAGATGGTCAATGAAGTCATTTCCATTCAAATCAAGAAGAGGCTGGAGTTGGGTTAATATCAAAATAAAGTTCTATTTATGAATTTTCTATGAGAATAAATATATTGATAGGAAAGAAGCAAGTCTCTATTGTAAGGGGAAAATGCTGTTTCTTAAAAGTAATTTAGAGATTTCATATTCGATTAAGTTATTTTTTAATCATTTCATTTTTCATTAGTAAAAAGATTAAAAATGAATTAGGTGAAAACATTACCATAAAAATGAGAGCTAGTTTCCTGAAATAAACTTAGATGACGAAGGGTCTGGAAGTTGAAAAACGTGACATATTTTAGTTATTAAATAGTTCTGAAAGCAATTAATTAGTAAATGTAATGATATTGCAATAGGTTATGTTTAAAAGAATGAAACCAAAACTTAATTTTCTAACTGCACAGTGAGCAATGGTTATTGATTAAGTATCTGTATGTAGTTTGATTTTACCAAGTTCAAGTAAAATAGTACACCTAAAAAAAAAAAAAATGAAGAAACAAGGTTTATATATGATGAGGAGAAAGCAGCTATCTGATCACATCCTGCTGTCTTTATTGTTTGATGTCCAGTAGACTTTGACTATAATATTCTAATGGGTTTGGAGTACGGTCTTTGGAGTTGGACTGACTTGGGATCAATTCTTGGCTCTGCCACTTACTAGCAATGTGCCTAGGCATCTTCTCACATATCTGCCTATTGGTTTACTCTTCTGAAATATAGAGATAATAATGCATGGCAGAGTCGTTGATGTGATGTTCGAGAAGCACTTAGCTAGTGCTGAGTGGTGCTCAAGAAATGGTAGCCATGTTTAGGTTTACTATAGAATCTGAGCTTTGTGACTGCTCTTTGCGTTATTCATCTTTATGATTTCAGTATTTGGCACGTAGCAGACACTGAGATGAATATAAATTCAATTCTGACCCGTTTTGTTTTCTACACCCAAGTGTATCATTTCATATGACGTTCTTATGCTTTGGGGCATCTTTCCCTTTTTTGCTTTCTTTCTTTAAGAAAACACAATTTAATCAGCCAACGACTTTATTCTTCTCCCTCAGGATTTATTTTTATTAATGTGATATATATTGCACATTTGTGCAGTTTCATAAATGTTTTAAAATAGTTGTAAAATGTAATTTCTTTAGAGCTGTTAATTGTGTACAATCAACTATTTTTACAGTGCTTCTTTAACTGAGTACTCTGCAATATTTATTTTCAGTAGTTTTCTAATTATATGTGCTGCATAATCAAACAAATTAGAGCAAATTGTTGCATGAATCAGGATTATCAATACTGAGTATTGCTCCAGATGTTGGCAGAAGTTGAAATCTAAGCTCTACAGTTCTGACTTGGCAGTTAAGTGACATTCAATGAAGGTATTTTATTATATGAAATTACTAGTTCATTTTGAGTAATTTACTAAATTTCTGTGTGCGTCAAACATCTGCTGATATTTGTCGTCATCTTGCCATTTTCTTTTCCTAGTAGTTACTGGATGAAAATGATCATGGGTAAATTTGTCCCATACTAAATGAAGGAAAGGACTTCATTCAGTTAACTATCAAATAGTAGGAGTATTTCTTGAACTATTTCTTGTTGGCATCTTAAAACTTTGTCTGGATCCTGTTCTTGCGTCACTGAAATGTCTTTAGTTTCACCACCTTCAAGTTGTCATTTTTCCTGTGCAGTAACTCAATTACTGTAATCTTTTTCTTTGGGGAGATGGTTCTCATTTTTAACCTGAAAAATGGTTTTCAATTATGGAGCCTCAGAACATTAAACCTACGGAGTTCAGATTCATCTAAGATTATGCCTCCAAAATTTCAGGTATTTTATTGGTGTCTTCCTCCAGAAAGCTTCCATGACACCAAGTTTTCGTTATGTGTCATGCCTGTGTGCTCCTGTCACATCATGGACTGCTCCCGTGAAAGCATTCATCACGTGGGGTTTCAGTCTATTGATTGGTCTCTGTCCTAATCCATAAGTTTTATGAGAGAAGGAACCATCTTTGTTTTGTATTCGTAGTGCTCAGGGACTCAAAAGTAGTATTTTAATCAGTTAATAAAGAATGCTTTATATCACTTCCATTCAATAAAGATAGACGTTCATAGATCTAAGTAAATTCTGTTAACTTCTACGTGTTGTGATTACTTTGCAGCGTATTCTTCCAAACGTACTTGTTTCTTGCTATATTTCTGAATACTTTTCCTTCCAAATATGTAATTTGCCTAATAAAATATTTTAGAGTAGACTTAATTCTAGTCTCACAAAAATTGGGGTGAAGAACGTCTGAGACATGAGTCAGAGTGTTGTTATGGATTGAGTTAGGGAAAACTCAGAGACCAGAGGTCTGACAAGGTATGTTCATAGAAACTCAATAAATATATGTTCATTACTGTATTTGTGTCACATGATCTCATCAATTCCCCACTGTAATACCTCTAATGCTTCTCCCTGTCTTCAATATGAAGGTAGAACTCCAAAAATAATTGTGAGGTTCTCCATGGTCAATGTCATTTTATGCTTTTGGTCTCTGAATTTCCATATCTTATGTGATCTCATTTGGAATTATTCATGGACTATCCTGATTGTGTTCATCAGTGGTTACCTCCCTTATGCATGTGGCCTGTCTCCTTAACTAGATTATATGGTCCTTAAGAGAAAGTATTTTTTTCTTTTTCATATATTTCATTTCATCTTCAAAAATATGCCTTGTAAGTGTTAATTATTGATTGAATTGTGCATGGCACAGTGTATTTCCAACAAATTAAAATGTAATAGTAAAAGTCAGGAAGATTTACTTCTCTGTGTGAACATAGGATGACACAATTAATACCTGAATATGAAACTTAAATTCTCCAAGTAGTTCTGGCCAGAATTTTACTCTCTGTTCTCTGGGCCCTTGGATGTGCGATTCTTTAACAGCATAGTCTCATGCTTGCTTGTTTGTGCATTGCTCTGCGACTAATATTCAACTGTTTCAGGTGTACGTGGTTCTCTCTTCAACTGGTGGGGTAGAGAGGGGAAGCAAGAAAGGGTGTTTTGGAAAGAATGCTAACTGACAGGAGACTCAAATTTAATTCCTAACCTTGTACAAACTGCTGATTTGGGTGGTCTTTATGATGCCTCTCCATGCTCCCTCATATCCCTTCTGTTCTGCTTGTTAGGGAAAGGAGATCCACCTAAAGCTGCTTCAGTCTGTAACCCCTGGAATGACTGGGAGGCATTTACTGCTGAAGCATGAGAAGGCTTGGGGGAGATGCCTTATGTAGAAATAAATGTTGTTAACTATAAGACCATAGCTAAGTTACTGACCCTATCTGAGCATCAATTTCCTGATCAGTAAATTTTGTCTAATTTGGGTTAGATGGTCTCCAGCATCCTCTCTGATGCTCACATCCCTATGTTTCAAGACTCACAAGACACAAGAAAAGTGCTTGGAAGGCATGGATGTTGTTCATGCATTTTCCTTTGTAAACTCCCCTGCATTCGTGCCTAGAGTTAAACCTTCATTCAGTCTGTGGAGATGCAAGCAAAAGGTCACTCATCTATGTGGTAGATTCTAGTCCCCATGAAAAATAAAGTGCTGGTAAAGTCAGTATATATTACTCTAAATTGGGTCAGAAATCCCTGGTAGCACTCAAGAAGGTTCGGTGGTACACTGATATTGTATTAAGTAACATTGACTCAGTGAGAAAGTTTTCAAGTTTCTTATATTCTTGCAATATAGTGCAAGGCCATAGAGCCCACTCGTGTGTGCAGGCTGAGAACTTGCCCTATATGTATCTGAAAAGTGAGAGATCTCTTAACCCTGATCTCCTAAGATAACTGGTTCATGCGTCTGTGTTCTATGTGACCTAAAAAAAGGAGCACAGAAGATTCAAACTCTTATTACTGAGCCTTTGTACCTTTCTTATGGTTCTTGGAGCTTGTCTTGCACTCTCGTTATTTGTGAACTCTCTTTAATGAGTTTTATACTACTTTCAAACAGGTATTTTTCCATATATATGCTACTATACCTACTACAGTCCCTTAAACCTGGTAGATGCTTAATAAACATTTTCTGGAGAGAATTTCATTGCTGTTCATTTTGATAATCCAGAAAGGAAGAGATAACTCAATTTTCAGAGAGCCTCCAATTCCAGACATGGGGTTTGGTGCTGTGGGGTATGTGTAGGAGCCAGTGCTCCTCCATTAAGGAAACTTAGTTCAACAGAGCTGTCACTGGGTTTCTACATTATCTCTCTTTACTTTTATTCCACTTTTTAAAGTGATTCATTTTGTGAAGCTATATATAGAAATGAATATAAAATTTATGAAGTTTAAATTTCAAAACTCATATCAATATCACACTGTCATTGTAGTAATAATTGTTTCCTGAAAATTGTGTATTTTCTCAGTTACTTTGAAAGATTTTAAGAATTCAATGTATTTTTTGTATAATAATATAAAGATTTAAGTACTATTAGAGATTTAACAGCTATGTGGAAAATAGTTATTAAATCCTTCAGAGGGCAAGCGATTTAACTTTAAAAATTTAGCATTATTAGTTTAAAGGTTTAGTTGCCCTGTTTTTAGTATACATTCTTTTCATTTCTGTCATCACATTTTCTTGTCATTCTGTTTTCTGATTTCTGTTATCCTTTATAAGTAGGAATGATTAATATATTTGTGTGCACTGTATTAAAGTCAATTACTTTCCTTTAAAAAGCAGCAGTACCTTGTTACATTATCACTTAAAATGAAGGTACCTACAAATTAGACTCTTTACTTTTAAAATGTGATTGCATGTTAAGGTGTTTCTCCTTCTTTGCCATAAGTATACTTTTGCTCAAAATATATTACATTGTTTTTCTTTTCTTATGTGACAATTAAGGCATGATTTTTGTTCAAACTAGCTATGCTTCTTCAAGAACAAGTATAGGTTTATAGCTTCTTGCATTGTGAAGACTTGTGTCACTGGCTCATCTTATATGACAGTAATTCAATTATGACCTTTTTATACCCATTTAAAAAATAAATACAAACAAGTTGTAGCAAGCTTAATGCTGGGGAAAAAGGAAATCTTCTTCAAAATAACCTAAATTCAACCCAAACATAAGTATGTCCTTTGCTATGGTATTTCTTTTTCTGCTGCATCTTGCCTTTATAAAAATGTAATTTGAAAATAAGCATGTTCCCGTTTTCTGTATTGAAAGCACTACAATAATTACATACTGCTTTTTATTTTCTTCTTCTGTCTAATATTAATAATTCCAAATGAAAAATTTTATGGAGATGTTTTTAATGTTTATAGCAGTTTATTTATGACAAATGTTGATTTTCTTTATTATAAAGCCACAATAGTTATCAAAATGATTAATCGTAGACCTGTGTCAATATAATGACAATATTTGTAACAAATATGTAATTAGACATATGCTATGGACATTCCTCTAGGAGGATTTGAATTTCAAATAGAGGGCTTTAATCATGTCCCCTCCTCTTTGCGTGTTGGTATTTTCTAGGTGATGATGAAGGAGTCCAGGAGACAGCAGAATCAGATGGGGACACGCAGTCAGAGAAACCGGGGCAACCTGGAGTTGAGATAGACGACTGGGATGGACCAGGTAGGACAAAAAATTTAAAATTCAACCATCTGTTGCTACTATGAAGAATTCACTTTTTTTCTTAAATTTTAATTAAATTATAAAACTCTTACACTCTCACTTTTGATTTAAAAAAAATATTTGTGTGTGTGTTGGTTACATGGAAGGCTGAATAAATATCATTATTTAAAGAGGATTTTTAGCTTTGATAAATAAACTATAAAAACCAAAGTGTTATCACTTCTTGAAGTTTTTCATCTTTGTTTTCTTTCATACTCATGTAGGAATTTAGTTAATTCTGCTTGTTTTTTCTTTGAACAGAGGTCTTTGTGCTGTATCCACATTCAAATTGGGCATACTTTTAAAGCTTCAAACAAGTAACAGTATTCCAAAGAAATACTTTTAGTATAGTCATGTTCTAAGTCATAGATTGAATCCCAGTATGTGTTTAGAAGTTTAGAAAACATTAACAGATGCCCCACTTTGATTCAAGGTTTTGGTAATATTTTTATTTTTATGAATGAAAATTAAATTTGATTTTAAAGTTCATTGATATTTAATCATTTCAAGAAAAACAAAAACTGTTAAAATATTCCAAAACACCAACACAATTTTATATAAATATGTACAGTTCATAAGAACTCTGTGGCTAAAAACCTTTATATTTGGTGCCAACTAATTTACAATTGATGGTGTATTTATAAATGGAGACTGTTATGTCATAGGGCTTAAGGATATAAGCGAGTTTTGAAATAGTTTTAGACATGATTTCCAAAGCAGTAACATTTTTCATTAAGAAAGATCCCTATATTTCAATCACATTTTCACCCTTGCATGACTTTACAAATTGCTCTCTGCTGTGCGTGAAGAAGAGAGGAACTCCAGTGGTAATTTTCTGAAACCAGCAGCTGGAAAATATAACGCAAACAAAAATGAAGATACAGTATATCTGATTATTATGATGTCATTTCTAATGTTATTCGTGATACACACAGATGTTTGTATTCTGTATACTATAGCATAATGTTACACAAGATTTTGGATCAAAACATTATATTTAAAGTACCATATACCACATTTTAAGAGTTTGAAAGAAAATGTGGACATCTGGCATTTTCACCTTACTGCATAAAGTTTCTGTCTTAATGAAGGGAAGAATTCTCTTGATTAAAAGAATAAGAAAAAAAACTGGAAAAATTTATTTTTTCTTGGGGATTACATTTAACTTAAAAAAGTGAGTGAACTTTATGTTGTATGGTTCTTTATTCATAGAATTAAGTACGTATATGCTGTGTAGAAGAGTTTTTACATTTTAATTAGATTAGATGGCCTTTTGATATGCCTACTTGCAAAGGGTACATTCTGGATTCACTCAAAGGGGCAAAGTTGGAGGCCGCTGGTTTTCCTCTTTACTCAAACCTGGGACCCACAGTGTTCCCAATGACTTGTGGGTAAGTAAGCAAATTCAGGGGGTGGTGAATTACTAAACACATTCTGCATACCCAGTGCTTCCTTTTTCAGGAAGCTTTTCCAGAAATAAAGTTATGTGTTAGCTAAAAGAGAGCTAGAGCGGGGATGGGGGCGGTGGGGGGGGGGACAAGGATAAAGCATGATGCTGTCCATTCAGGATAAGATTTTTCACTTTTCAGTTAAATTTACTTAACGTATCTGATTTAATAAACATTTTATTCAATTGATATCAGTGAAAACGTATATACTCTTTCTGTGGCACATATGAATGTATAAAAACTTTAAAGGAAAAAATGTATGTCTATAAGCAGGTATGCCTGGAGGAAATTCATCCTTTGTATATTGTAAAATCGATAACACATTGTTTCCCTACAGATGTTTTGCAAAATAAAGGGGGATTTATTATTTTGACATCCCCTGATTAATTGATGCATAACAAAAGATTACCTGTTGGATATTTATCTTTTAAGGTAGAATATTCATTGCTTTCCTTCAATCAGGAGAAAGTATACAGGATGTTTTTGGACTTTTGCTATTGCATGAATAGTGATTACATCAATATTTTTACCCCAGTTTTTGTTATTCAAAAAAATATTGGTATTTTACAACTGTATTAAGAAGAGGAAATTTCCCAGGTTTTAGTGACAGTTTCCAAACATCTTAGAAAATGAACTCTGGATTCTAAAGTTTTAGGTTCGAATTCTGGATTTGCTGCCTACTTGCTGGATGAATTTTTGCAAGTTGCTTAATCTCTCTGTGCTGTTATTCTCATTTGTAAAATGTGGAAAGTAATATTAACGCCTCTTAGGGCTTTTGTGAGAATTAAATCAAACCTTGAACATAAAATGCTAATGACCATTATTATGGCTTTGAAATTGTGGTGACTTGAAGCAGAACCTTTAAAAATTCTGTTCTGCATTTTTTAAAGCACAGTAGTACATCTGATACAACAAGTGTAAACTCTTATAATACCAAGCATCTAGTTTTGAATTTAGCCACAAATTATTGGTTAAGACATGAGGCAATGAGCCAGGTGTGATTTCAAGGTCTCCTAACTTTAAGGTCCTCCTACCCAGTCCTGATAGTCACCCTAAGATAGAGAGTTGTCTCTAAAAATAGAACAGAATCAAAGGACAAGGAAATTATCTAAAGAATTTGAGGCATAGAGCTAACATCATTTAAGATAGATCAGGATTTATCTTATTTTTAAAGTTTGATTGGAGACGACTCCACAACTTTTCTTGATAGCTCAGTTCGATAATGAATCAACTCCTCTGTGAAGTGTTCTATTTTTATCAAATGCAGAGTCCCCAGAGCAATTTTTTTCGTTATTTGTTACACATTTATAAGGCACATTTAATAATTGCTTGTACTCTTATGATTAGGTGGAACCTAAACAATCTTTAGGAAAATTGTCTTACATTTGTAAACATTTCTAATGATGAAATTCTTTAATGTTTAAATATTTGTGACTCTTATTCGAATAATCTTCAATTTCTTATGAGTCTTTCACCATTTTAGTGGAGTGCTAGACTCACAGTAAGCTAGTAAAGTTCAGGCCAATGTAAAAGTCATTACCTCATTATTTCAGTATTTCAGTAATCTATTTTCAAGTTTGAATCTTCCTTTTTTTTTTTTTTTTTTTTTTTTTTTTTTGCGGTATGCGGGCCTCTCACTGCTGTGGCCTCTCCGGTTGTGGAGCACAGGCTCCGGACGCGCAGGCATAGCGGCCATGGCTCGCGGGCCCAGCCGCTTCGCGGCATGTGGGATCTTCCCGGACCGGGGCACGAACCCGTATCCCCTGCATCGGCAGGCGGACTCTCAACCACTGCGCCACCAGGGAAACCCTGATTCTTCTTTCTTGCTCTTAAGAAAATTACCTTGACATTACTTTGCTTGGAATCTAATTCATATGATACTTGTTATCCACTGTTCTTCCTTTTCCTCTGTATTTGCCTATACCTCACTTATATCATTTGTGTCTTCTTTTTAAGTAAATGCTTTTTCTTTTATCACCCTCCAGTAATGCAGTTTGCCAATATTCTCATACATTTAACTATTTAAGAAATAGTTATTGTACACTAATAACTGTGAAAAGTGCTAGGGAGAAGTCCAAACATGTAGTACAATGCTGGCCACAGTCTCTCTTTTTTTATAGAAGTATAGTTGATTTACAATGTTGTGTTAATTTCTGCTGTGCAGCAAAGTGATTCTATTATCTATATCTATTTATCTATCTATTTATCTATCTATCTATCTATACACACACACACATTCTTTTTTCATATTCTTATCCATTCTGGTTTATCACGGGATATTGACTATAGTTCCATGTACTATACAGTAGGACCTTGTTGTTTATCCATTCAATATATAATAGTTTGCATCTGCTAACTGCAACTTCCCATTTCATCCCTCTCCCACCCCACCTCCCCCTTGGCAACCATAAGTCTGTTCTTTATGTCTGTGAGTCTGTTTCTGTTTTATAGATAAGTTCATTTGTGTCATATTTTACATTCCACATATAAGTGATATCATATGGTATCTGTCTTTCTCTTTCTGCCTTACTTCACTTAGTATGATAATCTCTAGTTCCATCCATGTTGCTGCAAATGGCATTTTTTCATTCTTTTTGGGAGCTGAGTAGTATTCCATTGTATATATGTACCATGTCTTCTTTATCCATTCATCTGTTGATGGACAGTTAGGTTGTTTCCATGTCTTGGCTATTATGAATAGTGCTGCTGTGAACATAGGGGTGCATGTATCTTTTTGAATTATAGTTTTGTCTAGGAGTGGGATTGCCAGATCATTTGGCAACCCTATTTTTAGTTTTTTGTGGAAACTCCATGCTGTTCTCCACAGTGGCTGCACCAACTTACATTCCCACCAACAGTGCAGGAGGGTTCCCTTTTCTCCACACCCTCTCCAGCATTTGTTATTTGTAGACATTTTAATGATGGCCAATCTGACTGGTGTCCACACTGTCTCTTTTTGACACCATTTCTCTCCTTTAACCCTCTTTAATTATTCATGTAGTATAGTTAGGTAGGATGCAATAATTAAGCATGTCAACCTAGAAAGTAGAGAATGGTCTAGACTACAGAAGAAAATGCACAAATTTTAGAGCCATGCTTACACTTATGGCCTTGTGGCCTTGGACATATTAAACAGCCAGGACCTCAGTTTCCATATCTTCAAAATGGGATGAATAATAAGTACTTTGAAACATGGTTATGAGGATGAAACTTGAAAGAGATGATATATATGATACCTAGCACAGAGCTTGGGCAAGTGTGGGATTTGCTAGATGTTAATGTCCTCCCTTTACCCTAGGACCTCTCACATTGGCCAACAATTGGAATGTGTCCTTATTTTGAAAACAGTGCTTACGTCTCTGTCTCCCTCCTTTAAGAAAATCTTTAGAACCTCAATCCATGGCCGAATTCTGGAGTGCTGACTTGTGTATTTATTTAGAAGGAGACTTAGGGAAGAGAATACTGTTAAATCATTATAAATTCGTCATCCACGACTATGAAATGAGTACCTTAAAAGTCACATCTTACAAACATCAACTCTAGGAATGCCAACTCTCTGGCTTATGTTATTAAAAACATGTTACTTCTTTTTGCACATGGGAGTAGTGAATAATTTGTTTTCCCTGCTCTAATATTGAATGACTCTACCAACAGGCTTATAACAGCTATAACTGACATTTCTAGGAGCTCTACTGAAGGAACATATCATGTTACTCAAATTGTGCAGATAAGTATATGTAGCCCCCAATAATGTGTATTAACACAAATATACACAGGTATAACATTTTGAGCAAGCAGTCATTTAGATTCTTTGACATGAACTTTTCCAGATAATCATGTACTTTTACTTAAATAGATTTCGGTATTTATATGTAAAGCATTTGGGCCATTTCAGTAAAAATGAAGTAGAAAATCAGACCTTGTATCGATGATTTGAGGAATTAATAGAATAAAATTAGGAATAATTTTTGTGTTATACATTATGGAACAGCACACCTTCCTCCTAGGTTGATAAATGGAAATCTGATTTACCATCAGAGGTAAATTATTTTGAGGTAATGGGTAGAAAAGACCAAAAATACTTCTGTGTATATATTGGTCCTGCCACTTATCAATTGTGTGACTTTGGGTAAGTTACTAACTCTTCAAGGGCTCAGTTTCCTTATTTATAAATTGGGCTAATTATAATAACTATCTCATTAATGAGATTTTTTTATGTAAAACATGGAGCTCAAAACTTCGTAAGTGCTCAATAAATGGCTCTTATATTACTTTTAGTATCATTTTGGCAATTGTGCCTTAGAAGCCATTATAATGCCTTACAGGTGATAAGCCCACATTTGTATAGTGAATCAACTTTGTAAAATGATTCGCTATGTAGAAATCATCACAGGGCTACATTAACCATGTTCTATTCAACTGGATTTAAAACATAATTCAGTAAAAGAAATTTTAATGTAAATAAATTTTCAAGAATAAATGTCTAGCATAAAATCAGATGTGTGTACTTGTTGCATCTGGACTAAAAATGTTTCAAGAAATCTATAAAGAAGTCACCTCATTCAGGTGCTGTTCAGCATTGTGGATCCACACAGATAGTCAGGCTAGTTTTGCTCTGTGCCTGAGATTAAACTGAGAAGGTGGGGAGTGTTTTATATAAAGTGGAATGGCAGCTGGGAGACCACTGTGAGAGAGAAACACACACTAATGATACAGGGTTTTTTTCCCTTTACTAGTCCAAAGAAGGGCTTGGAGATTACAGTTCTGATTTCGTTTCCTTTTTGATTGGGAAAATGTGGTAGATATAAGATCTGGGAAATGCCATTTGAAGTAAATTAACAGAAACCTATGAAACATAGTTAACCATAGATATAGTCTGACAGTAAGAAGAATATTGTGAGAAGCAGAGGAAATCGTAGAATGACTGTGTATTACTCTGACAGTGAATTGGTATTATCTCTGCTATCAGATAATGCAGTTATCATTAATTTTCACATTTGCATTTCAATCTTTGGAAGGAAATGACTCTTGCCGGATGAAGATAAGAGCTCTGTACCACTATAATGAACCATCATTTTATCCCAACGCTTTGTGTCCATATGAAAATGAGGCGGGGAGGAGTGTGTGTGTGTTGGGGGGGGTTCAGAAAAACATTATAACAAAGTGTCAAAAATTGCTACAGACTTTTGAGCCCCTTCTGAAACAAGAGGGGGTCAAAATAAATCTTCTGTACTGTAGTTAAGTGGATATTGGATTTAAAGATGAAAGCCTTACTCTTTGTAGAACAGGATGCCACATAAACACAGTAAAAAATAGTTCTCTTTATCTTATTCCTTTACTCCAGTTTGCACTCTGATATAGAATTAGGGAACACATAAACCTAACCCCAAAAAAGAGGTAGGTTGAAGGCAAAGAACTTACAATTATTGTTTGGAAAGAGATGTCTTTGAGTTATAAAGAACTGTGTAAAATATACAAATTTATTATTATTATTATTATTTCTTCAGTTGTACAAGAATGGGAATGAAGGATATTTAGATAATGGCTTGTTTTAGAACCTGCAAATACCTAATTTGTTTGCACAAGTTTAATTGAGAAATTCAAGTTAAAGGATAATGAATTGAGATCAATTTGGTTTTTCTTGGACCTTGCTTTGCAGTGACCTTTTCCTCAAACAGATGGCTGGAAAATAAAATACAATGTCAAGTTTTATAAATACATCATGATCCTAGCAAAATATATGAGAGCACATACTTTCCTATCCCACACGCTGCTCCCATGGCAAAATTCATTAATTAACCTTTTACAGTAGAAGCTCTCTTAATTAAACTAAAATTTGCACCCTCTCTCTGAAACTTACTGATTGAGGCTGTTGTGGGTTAAGACGGGTCCCCTCACAACTCATATGCTGAAGTCTTAAATTTCAGTACCTCAGAATGTGATATTATTGGGAAATAGGGTCATTGAAGATGTAACTAGTTAAGACGAGGTCATACTCATTAGGGTGGGCCCTTCATCCAACATGACTGATACCCTCATAAGAAGGGGAAATTTGGAGACAGACCGCATACATAGGGAGAACATACTGTGAAGATGAAAGAAGAGATTGAGATGATGCTCCTAGAAGTCAAGGAAGGCCAAAGATTACTGGGAAACCACCAGAAGCTAGGTAAGAGGAATGGAACAGATTCTCTCAGAAATCCTTCCCTTGAATCCTTCTGACCCCCAGAAGGAATCAATCCTTCTGAACCTGATCTTGGACTTGTAGACTCCAGACTTGTGAGACAATACATTTCTGTTATTTAAGCCACCCAGTTTATGGTACTTTGGTATAGCAGTCCTAGAAAACCAATACAGAGGCCAGAAGCTAGAAAGGAATCATGTGGGCAGTCCCTTATATGCTTTCCAACTGTATGTCTTACTGTAATTTTTAGTTGACTTTAAATATTGTCTAAACCACTCAAATATATTTGCAAAAAAATAATACATTGTTTCTAGGGCAACAATATCAAAACCTTCAAAAGACTGGATAAAGAGCAATAACTAAAAAATGTAGGTATGGACAAAATAACTGCAACAAATCAGGGAGAAAATCGTAAACATATTGAAAGAATCTGCCCTTAGATGGCTTTGCAAGTGCTTTTACATCCCCACTCTAATGAAACAAACTAGAAATTGTAGATGAAGCATTTGAATGTTGTTTATGAAATTGGAGGACCAACAGTGGACTCATAGGCCAATAAAAGGTCTAGGCCCTACATCAAATGTTTAATTATTAAATGTGCTTTTATATATTATAAGTTAAAATATAATGCTTCTATTATTATTTTAAAAATCATTCCATGGTTTGGCTATTTTGATTAACTGCTCACCCCACTTTTGTCCAATAATAGGACTTGTACTGTGCTCTTTCCTCCTGAGCCATAATTCAGCTTAGAATTCTTCTCAACAGGGCACTTCAGGAAGACACTTGTCAGTAGGATATAAGAAAAACCTTTGCTATCCCCTTTGTAACCTCTTTTATAAGAAAGTATGCATTAGATACTTATTTTGGCACAAGAATTTTTGACATTTGTTGTTTTAAATATATGACTGATCTGAGATGTTGAAAGAAAGAAAACCTAAACCATGTAATTATTTGCTTCTCTTCTGTCTGATTCAGAAAGGGACTTAATGGGGATCAGGAGGATAAGTCAAGACCAACACAATGACATACACTAGAAGTAGAAGTAGTTTAAAACTATGGAAAATAAAAGCAGGTACATAGAGAGATGTACACTTACTATTAATGGGCCACAAATTTGGAACTAGATTACTAGATTATTTAAAGGGTAATATTGATTGGGTACACAAGATAAAATACATTTCTTGTAAGTTGGTAGTTGAATCTAGATCCTTGAAGAAATTCAGATTCAATACTGTAGGCAACAGTACTATATATACATTGCTGGGTGCTTTCTATTACATCATATCAGTAAGCACATACAAGGCCGCTGCCTCACTTGTGATTTTACAAAGTTATCAGGTGGTTCAGGTGTTTTCACTTTATCCATCCATTATAAAGTTTCCCATCAACTTTTCACCTAATGGTTATTGCCAGGATCCATTACATCATTAGGGCTTGCAAAATGGTGACCTTTGCATTTTATTATTCCTTCTGTATTATTAACTGATATTATTAAGAAAATCTGAAAATCTTTCCCTCATCTATTATTTAGTTACCCCTGAATACTGTTCATAAAGGAAAAGGTGGACACATGCTTGATTTTTTTCTCATTACATACCAATTTTCAGTATAGGAAAGAATAGGAAGAGTGGTATAAGGCTGGTAAAATAAGCTGGTAAATACTATCATTGCATTTAAATTCAAGATCTGTGTGAAGACATGTTATGCATATAAGCCACATACTCAGAACTGCATTAAAAATAAACTACTCTGACTACAATATGAAGAATGGGTAGAAGAAGGACAATAGAAATACAGTAGTAGTCTTATCAAGAGGTGAAAGAGGGTTATAGAAAACACCGGATATATTTGAGGGTGTCATTGTGTGTGGCTTGTTCAACTTATTTTGTTGCCATTCACTGAGGTAAGGAGAACTGAAGGAAAGACATGTTTTGAGAGAAAGATGAATTGGATTTTTAGTAGGTTTGCAATTTTTGTGAGACATCCAGGTGGATCTGTTGAGTAGAACATTGGTAATACAGGCTGGGAGTTTGGAGAAAAGCCTAGTATAGAGATGTAAATTGGAGCGTCATCAGTGTATACATGGCAATGGAATTCATGGGACTAGATGGGAATATATATATATATATATGCATATAAGGTCTTGGACATGAAGCTTGAAGAACTCCTATCTCTAGCAGAAGGATAGAGGAAGAAGTGTCAAGAGTGTCTGATAAGGAGGGAACAGCCAAGATAGGGAGAACCAGGGGAATGTAATAGTTTAAAGGAGGAAAGAGTCATGCTTGGGTTAAATGCTGCTGAGAGGTCAAGACCGAGATTTAAAGACTTTCCTTGAATCCAGTGCCATGTGGATATTAGTGATTTTAACTGGAACTATTTCAGTGGAGCTCTTGTAGCAGAGCTGCCAGACTGTGGTAGGTTGAAGTGCGAGCGAAAGACAAGCAAATTGAGTCAGCTATTGGAAACAACTCTACTTGAGTGTTCTTGGTAAAAAAATATAAACATACCTGGGTTTCTGTGAAACTGTTTATCGGTAAAATTGTTCATTACCATTTTATTTCTACCTCAGAAACTTTCAAACTTTAGGGTTATGCCTCCAAAGAAATTTATGTCTCATATTAAGCCATTCTGAATCTGCTACCCATTAACTTTTATAAATTATTTCAAAGTTATTTTTGTTTCCTGTCCCTACCACATTTTCAAGCTTTACATAATACATTTTGCTCATTTCTTTTAAATTTTATTGTTTCAACTTTTATCTCCCAGTAACTAGTTTACCAAATAGTTTGTGTGTGGATTTTTTTTTGAGTTTTATTACTTTTAATGTAATTGAAATGCTAAATTTAATAATAATATATTACATAACAATTTACTATAAGTTTGATGTGGGTTAGAGGTATGTTTTCCCTTCTTTCTGTATTCAAACTGATAACAGCTCTTATGGTGTTATTGTTACTTCTGTTGCTGTTTTAACCTCAGGAGTACACTTAGACCTTGGGGATTGTTATATCTTTGTCTTCATAATAAATTCCTACACTGTTTCCGAGATTGATACTTGGAGCAAGCAACTTACTCACTCATAAATATAATTTGCATATCCTTGCCAGATCTTGTACTTCTTCCCCTGCACCTTTGCAGACCCACATTGAATTAATTAATTTAATTCGTTCAAACACTTATTGAATAAGTGTTAAGAATAACTGTGTGCCAGACTCCAAGGATAAAACGATGACTTGGACTCATACTACCTTCAAAAAGCTTGTAGTACAAAGAAGACAGACAAATGATGAGATAATTAAAATACATTGCTATGGATTCTGTTGCAGAGGCATGTACAATGTGCAGTGGTAGCAAAGGGGGAGGAAGGTCATCCACTGCAAAGTGGGGGGGGGGAGTGGGAAAATGGCTGAGGGATCCGCTTGCACAGAGGGAGAAGGGAAGGGTTGCTGCTGGCGGTGAGACATAATGCTGATGAGATAACACAAGCAATAATAATCTCTTCAGTGATCCCAAGGACAGAGTGATAAATACACACTGGATGCACTAAATTGTTAATGATGCATGGGAAATGTTTAGTTTTTTGCAAAATATAATTTTGCAAAATTATGTATCTTAAGTGTAGTAAACGTGCTGCCATTTTGCCTGTACAGAAGCTTTCACTTTCCTGTTAAACCTGCCCTACTGTGCCACTGTTACCTAGAAGGCACTATCCTTCTATCACTCTTGGGCCTGAGGAATGGAGAGGTTTTCTGAAAGATAACAGAAACTAAAGTACCCATGCTGAAGATTAGTTACATCTATAAACTGTTAAAAACAACAATTAAAGAGTTTGGTAAAAGGTCAGCTAAGAAACAATAAAGAAACCTAATTGTAATTTTAGCCATTTCCTGGAAATTGAACAGCAATGCAGGGTATCTAGTGGCTTTACTGGTCTTGCCTGGTGTTTGGAAGCCGGGCTAGCTCTCTGAGTTTCTTGGAGAGCTTGATGGGGAATAAGAAATGAAGGCTCAAGTGAGAAAGTGTGAGCTTCTTGCTAACAGCAGAGTTCTACTTGGCAGGATTCCTGTGGGCCATATTTTAAGTGTCCTTGAAAGAAAATTGCAAAGTGCTGCGTGTTTTCAAAAAAAATTATTGAATACATTGTCATATATAGGAAAGTAATGAAAAGAACATATTTGATGTTAAGCATAAGTTTATATTTGGATAAATACACAGAGAATCACATATCTTATTTTGAGTTTTCATGGCAGAATCTCTTGATACTAACAAGAAGTATAACATTATTTTTAAGTGACACCCTGAATAAAAACAGTCACAAGCCTTCCCAATTGAATGGAATTTTAACAAGTTCTTTGGGTTTTTTCCTGTTAATTTTTTCATATGAAATAATCAAGGTTATTTCATTTTTGAGCATTGTATTAACAATGTAAAATAAAATGAAAAGAATAAATACACAAGTACATTCTAATAAGGATGGAAACATGGCATTTTTTTACAGAATTAAGTAAGCTATACACCAGACAAAGAATACAAAATGACTGAGTGAGATAGACAGCACTTATTTTAGTGTGTATTTTAAGTAAACAATGCATTATTTAAGTATATGGTATTTAAAATTATATTTTCCATATAAAAGCAATGCAAGCTCACCAAACGAAAAGAGAAACGAGTGGAAGACACTTTCTGCCATCAGAGTGTTTATTTCAGTTCCTTCTACCTGTTTTTCTTTAAATTAAATGCTTTCCAAGAAAATTACTATCTTCCTCAGTAATTTTCATTACTCTGAAAATTGAATAAAAGGGGGACATTGGATATATAAATAATAATTATCGTAATATGATTAATGCAATAGTTGTTAAATAGGCTGATAAATTATATAACATCTTAAAATATTATGCCTGCAATTTCTAATACGATAGCTGGAAATAATGACTTGTGAAAAGTGTTTTATTGTAAAAGAAGTCATTTGAGTAGCCTTTCTTAATTATGCAAATACAAGAGCCAAGATTTTTCAAACTGGATTTGGGAGCCTTGTCTCTTTGGGATGCATACTACCTGTCTTGGAGATCTCACAGCTCTGAGAGAGGGAAGGAAGATGCAAGGCTGATTTGCACATGCAGCCTGTGGGGCTTTCTGTGGCAGTCAAGCAAACTCCACCACTTCCACCCCAAACTGTGGTTTATATTAGTCTGCTCAGGCTGCTTTAACAGAATACCACAGACTCAGTGGCTTAAACAACAGAAATTTATTTTCTCATAATTCTGGAGACTCGAAGCCCAAGATCAAGGTGCCCACAGGGCTGGTTTCTGGTGGGCAGAAACCTGGCTTATAGATGGCCACCTCCCCGCTGTGTCTGGACATGGTTTTTTCTCTGTTATGTGCACACTCCTGATGTCTCTTCCTATTCTTATATGGACACCAATCCTATTGGATTAGGGCTTTACCCTTATGTCCTCATTTAACCTTAATTACTTCTGTAAAGGTCCTGTCTCCAAATAACAGTGGCCTTGGAAGTTAGGGCTTCAACCTATAAATCCTGGAAGAGACACAATTCAGGTTGTCAGTGACAGGTTTGATTGGGGTGGCCTTAACCAAAATCTGATGGCAGGGAAAGGACATCTTGGAAAATAGAAGATTTGTGGAGGGCAAAGCCAGGACTCAACAGTAGGGCTTTAGGTTTTAAGAGAGAGGGCCGTTTTTCCCTACCCTTTGTTCCTAAATCTGGAACTCCTTGTGAGGCCAGCTAACATGGCCTCAGGTCCTGCTTTGGGGAAGGATGGCTGATCTGAGATGTGATGTGAATTAAGTGAACCGAACCCTAAAGACTAAGGGGGAACACCATAACAGATTGTATAAGACCTGAGCCCACTGGGTGTTTCCTTAGCAAAGAAGGGACATCCACCATCCTGTGTGGGACCTGTGCTTAATAGTGACACCAAGGAATAGAGAGCAAAGCAGGGGCTTCAGTGACCTAAATGATCTCTTGGAATTTGGAAGTATGGCTGGCTCTTGAGGAGTTCTTGCAGACTTTGGAAGGAATGAAGTAAAAAGATCTCAAGAGGGAGAGGCTTAACTTCTTGTTAATAGAAATTTTACCCCAAGCTGAAGAATGAGGACATATAAGTCATGGGAGAACATAAAGGAAGCCCAGAGAAAGAGGCATCTGTCTCTCCTCTGGGAGACCATTTAAGGCCTCTTTAATTTGTAAGCATGGAAGTATTTAACAGATGGAAGGAGAGAAGAGAGTAAAGACATTCCAACACTCCAGGCAAAGGGAAGATAACACACCTGCATTAATATAGATGGTGAATTGTGGTTAGGGGTGAGATACACATTAGACAACTAGGCAATAGCCTGTTGCACGAGTTCAGGTCAGAAGGCAATAGAGATTTGGGTAATAAAAGTTGCCAGCATCATTAATAAATACCAGTGTTCAAAATGGGTTTAAAGTGGTAAAGGAAGAAGGAGGGTTTTTACCCCACTCCTAGAGTCCATGCACAGGAAAACAGTGACCTGGAAGTGGCACTGGAGATCAGGCCAGAAACAGCTTGGCTCCAGAGTCTCTGCTCTGAACCATTCACACACACACACACATACACACACACACACACACACACACATGCACACACACACACACACACACATTTTTTCTGAGCAATGTAAAAGCTAGATTTTCTTATGAACCTTTATCCTTATTCTGGAAGAACACCCTTTATTAATTGTGAAAAAAATATTTTAACTCTTTCAAGTTATTAAATTTAATGATTATCTTTATATTTTATATTAAATTTGAAAATAAATATGAGATTTTAAAAAGCACTGACCATATATAATGCACCTTTTCTCCACAGTTTTGACATATTGATGTGTATTATGGGAAAAATTGATTTTTAAGAATAAGTACTTTTGAAAAGCCCAAATTATTTATTCATTAAAAATCATAATTACAATTATGTGACAAAATTAATTTTCTATAAAATAGGTTTTTCTGTCTGGAATATGGAAGTGAATTATTTTACAAACTCATATAACTTAAGGCTAACATTTCATGCCAATAACTCATGATTAGTATCTAGTCGAATAATTTAGCACATTTTAAAATTAAAGAAGAGGTTGTTAGTTAACCCAGCTTTCTGGATTTTACACATTTTTTAAAACTTTTAAAGGTAAACATAATAAAATGAAAAAAATAATTATCAGATATTTTAATCAAGTAAAATGAAAATGGCATTATATGTAACTGTTAGAGAAATGCAGGAAATATTTCAATTATTTAAAAGTACATGAGATTAATAATACTTCTGGTTCCCTTTGGGCCTTATTAAATATTATTTAATCTGTATAATTCAAGACATTTTATCCATTAGGCTCAGTCATTTTCAGAAATCCTAAAACATGTAAGTAAAAGTACTGATAAAGGGAAAAATCAGTAACTCAGATAACCTAAAGCATTTATTTTTCAGAGTGTTATTCTCATGAAATGATCAAAAGAATTCTGAAACCATTCAGAATTAATGTTGAGAACCTAAAACTGTTCTGAGCAACATTTTCCTCTCCCATGAACCTTTTAACTTTTCTTGTTCCAGTCACATCTCTAGAACCTAATATTTACGGAGAGTTTGCTATGTGCCAATCACTGCTATAGGCATGGGGAGTATAAGAACAGACAAACTCTCATTGTTTTCTCTCACAACAACTCTAGGAATATTGTCTCCCTCTTGACCAGTGAGGAGACTGAGGCACAGAACATTAAGTAACTTGCCTATGATCACAAAGCAAATAATCATGGAATTGAAATGAAACAGCTGGAGAGATTGTACTCATCACCACTACATTTTCCCCGTTTTTCATACAATGAGCCCTTCTTGATTATGGCACCTGTTATTTGTGATCATATTTTTGACACCCTGTCACCTCACTGGCATTCTTTTTTCCTTCCCTAAAATATAAGCAAGGAAACTATGTTTTATTGTTCATTAAATCCTTTTATTAAGTTTAATTTTTCCTTTGATAAAATTTTTGTGAAATCTAAGGCTTCCTTTCTAGTGCACAACTTTTTGGTTACTGTGTTTAATTTATCATTTATTTGGCTTCGCCCTGAAGAACAACATAACCCTAAGAGCTATGATTCATTGAGCATCGTGGCTCCAGTCACTGGGCCTTATTTTACAGTGGAGGAAATTAGGCTTAAAAATTTAAATTTGAGTCATACCTCGGAAATATCGTGGGCTCTGTTCCAGACCTCCTCAGTGAAGCAAATATCACACTAAAGCAAGTCACACCAATTTTTGGTTTCCCGGTGCATTGAGAAGTTATGTTTACACTATACTGTGGTCTACTAAGTATGCAATAGCATCGTGTCTAAAAAACAATGTATATACTCTAATTAAAAAATACTTTATTGCTAAAAAATGCGAGCCATCATCTGAGCCTTCAGAGTCATAGTAACATCGAAGATCACTGGTCACAGATGACCATAAGAAATATAATAATAATGAAAATGTTTGAAATATTGCAAGAATTACCAAAATGTGACACAGAGACCCGAAGTGAGCAAATGCTGTTGGAAAAATGGTGCTCATCGACTTGCTCAACACAGGGGTCATCACAAACCTTAAATTTGGAAAAAAATGTAGTATCTGCAAAGCACAATAAGGCAAAGTGCAGTAAAACGACGTGTCTCTAATATAGCTGAGGAGTGACCCAGCCAGGGTTCCTATTGAGAGTGGTGATCAATAAAGCTGGCAACACACCTCTGGAGGACGTTTTCTTTTTCTAGGTACTCCATGAAGTGATGTTGTTGGTTACTTCTGTTCATTCTCACAACAATTCGACAGGTGATCCCTATTTCATAAGTGAATATGTTAAGTCTTAGAGAAGTCAGGTAGTTTACCTAGTCCCACATTGCAAATAGGGGACGGGTAGCTTACCTAGTCTCAGTGTGATGGTAAGGTCAAGCTTGTAGGGGTAATGAAGTAGTGGAAGATACAATCTGAGATGAAAATCACTTTCAAATTCTGCTCCTCCACTTAACAGCTCAGTAAATTCGGACAAATTACGTCATCTTTCTGCCTGTCCACTTCCTCATCTGTAAAATGGGAGTACTGTATACAGCCAGTCCTCATTATCTTCAGGTTCCAGATCACTGAATTCAGCCAACCATGGATGGAAAATACTCAGAAAAAAGTTCCAGAAAGTTCCGAGAAGCAGAACTTGAATTTGCCTTGCCAGCAACTATTTACATAGAATTTTCACTATATTTACAGCTATTTACATAACATTTACATTGTATTCGGTATTATAAGTAATCTAGAGATGATTTAAAGAATATGGGAGGATGTGTGTAGCTAGCTTACTTGCAAATGCTACACCATTTTATATAAGGGACTTGAGCCTCCAAAGATTTTGCTATTCATGGTGGGAGGTCCTAGAGCCAATCCCCTGTGGATACTGAAGGATGACTATACCTGCTTCATAGGATTTTATGAGCATTACATTAGTGAAGTGCTGAGAAGAATGTCTGGCCCAGAGTAAGTGCTGTATAAATGATGTAAGCATGACATCATCACCTTCATCATCCTCATCATCCTTACTTTATAGTCAGGGTTTTTTTTTTCCTCTCTTAAATCTTGCCTCAACCTTATTTCTTCTTCTGCATTAGATTTCTTTAGCATTTGCCTGGCCAGAGATGTAGCAAGTCCCTTGGTGTCTATTTTCTTCAGAAAACAAGGGTGTTTTATAGGATTCAACATCCTTGATTAGAATAAAACTTTCAGTTGAATATGAAGTGTTAGAGTATTTTAGGATTTTTATTTTTTATTTTTTTATTTTTTATTTTTTATTTTTTTATAAAGCAGTCTCCTTTTCCTGACAATCCTGAGATGGCAAGTTAAAAAGCTTTAAATCTTTTTTTTTTTTTAACATCTTTATTGGAGTATAACTGTTTTACAATAGTGTGTTAGTTTTTCCTTTACAACAACGTGAATCAGTTATACATATACATATGTTCCCATATCTCTTCCCTCTTGCGTCACCCTCCCTCCCGCCCTCCCTATCCCACCCCTCTAGGTGGTCACAAAGCACAGAGATGATCTCCCTGTGCTATGGGGCAGCTTCCCACTAGCTATCTAATTTACATTTGGTAGTGTATATATGTCCCTGCCACTCTCTCACTTCGTCACAGCTTACCCTTCCCCCTCCCCATATCCTCAAGTCCATGCTCTAGTAAGTCTGTTTTATTCCCGTCCTACCACTAATCTCTTCATGACATTTTTTTTTTCTTAGAGTCCATATATATGTGTTAGCATACGGTATTTGTTTTTCTCCTTCTGACTTACTTCACTCTGTATGACAGACTCCAGGTCTATCCACCTCATTACAAATAACTCAGTTTCATTTCTTTTTATGGCTGAGTGATATTCCATTGTATTTATGTACCACGTCTTCTTTATCCATTCATCTGTTGATGGACACTTAGGTTGCTTCCATGTCCTGGCTATTGTAAATAGAGCTGCAATGAACATTTTGGTACATGACTCTTTGAATTATGGTTTTCTCAGAGTATATGCCCAGTAGTGGGATTGCTGGGTCATATGGTAGTTCTATTTTTAGTTTTTTAAGGAACCTCCATACTGTTCTCCATAGTGGCTGTATCAATTTACATTCCCACCAGCAGTGCAAGAGGGTTCCCTTTTCTCCACACCCTCTCCAGCATTTATTGTTTCTAGAGTTTTTGATGATGGCCAATCTGACCAGTGTGAGATGATATCTCATTGTAGTTTTGATTTGCATTTCTCTAATGATTAATGATGTTGAGCATTCTTTCATGTGTTTGTTGGCAATCTGTATATCTTCTTTGGAGAAATGTCTATTTAGTTCTTCTGCCCATTTTTGGATTGGGTTGTTTGTTTTTTTGTTATTGAGCTGCATGAGTTGCTTATAAATTTTGGAGATTAATCCATTGTCAGTTGCTTCATTTGCAGATATTTTAGGATTTTTAAAAAAATAATTTAGGCATTTGTTTCTTATGCTCAGTCTCATTCCACAAAGGATTTGGGGTGACTTATGAAAAACATGAAATATAAAATGATAGTATAAATTATTAAAGTAGATGAAAGAAAACATAGACAGGAAAATAATAGAAGCAAGGATAATATAATTACATGGCTAGCTAAACCATGGAGTCCAAGATAGTTGCTCAAAAGCCCCACTTCTCTCCTGGGCTCTTTCCTCTGTACTCTTCCTTTTGGTTTTCTGAGGGCCTTAGAGTGCCTTCCTATTTCTTTTCCTTTTCCCCCTTTCTTCTTGGGACTTACCTTCGCACACTTTCTCACACAAACTTACTGAATTATTCTCATGAGATCTCTATTCTCTATTGGTTATGTCTCTTTCAGTTTTACCCAGAACTGCTCAGTTCACTTTCTGAAGAAGAAATAGAAAAGGGCAGAATGTTACCAAATCCTTCCTCCTGTGTTTTCAAATAACCACAACATTAGCAACTTCATTGTGTATGCTTTTACAAAAATTTCTTTTTAGAAAATCAAATATATGCTTCTCATTATTTTAATAAAAACTCCACTGAGTAAATGAATTACATAGGATTGGAAAAAATAAAGTTTGCAGTGAATGGTGGTTGACACTCGTATTCAGTAAGGAGCTCTTAAAAACAGACCAAATGCTTAAGACGTTTTTGCAGTTTTCAATTTGTAAGAAAATGATTTCCTTAGAGAGGAAGAAAGAGAGAGAAAAAGCCATCAGTGGGAATGTTGGAGAATGCAGGCTCCTGATGAGACCAGCAGAGAAGACAAACTAAGTATACAGATGCAGATTAGGCCTCAGAACATGAGGACATAAAAGGGATTTAATGGTGGGGTGGATTATAGAAATCCATGTAACAATGATAATTATAGTTCCAGCCGAGATCAAAGTGGTGCTGATTGAACGCCCTCAAGCTGTTAACATGAAGTATCTTGAAGGGGAAAAAAAACCCTGCCTCGGAGATTGGTCAGACTGGGCAAACAATGTCTGTGATCTATAGAAGTTCCAACTCTATTGAAAGCACCAGTTGTGGGAGAGGAAAAATGGAGGGAGCCTGTGAGGGAATTTCTTCCTTTGGAGCTCCGTGTAAAACTGACTTTTAGGGCTTCCCTGGTGGCGCAGTGGTTGAGAGTCCGCCTGGCGATGCAGGGAACACGGGTTCGTGCCCCGGTCAGGGAAGATCCCACATGCCGCGGAGCAGCTGGGCCCGTGGGCCCGTGGGCCATGGCCGCTGAGCCTGTGCCTCCGGAGCCTGTGCTCCGCAATGGGAGAGGCCACAACAGTGAGAGGCCCGTGTACCACAAAAAAAAAAAAAAAAAAACTGACTTTTACAGCTATTTGTAGTTGGGTTGAAATTGCTCAAAAAATATGTATGTGATTAACCCTTTCTTTTGGAGGCTGGAGAAAAGACTCATATTACAGATGTCAATTCTTGATTCTTTCCTTTGAGGAAAATTTCACTTTGGCTACATATAACAGAGTGATATTGACTGTAGGTAAGATTACCTGAAAAAAGAATCTTTGTAGAAGACACACTTATCTGCAGAAGGAACAAAAATATCTTGAGTATCACAGGGAAACAAATGAGACTACATTCATTTGTGGATTTGTTTGATTTTGTAATGCCCCCAAGCCATTATAAAGTGTAGAATTATGAAACAATTGAGATTAGTTATAAAATGAGACAGCCAAATAAATTAACCCTAATCACAAGTATTTTGCACTAATTTAATGTAGAACTATATCTGTATCTAATCTATCTATCTATATCTATATGATAAAGGAAAGAGAAGCATAGTTTTTATACCTTATAGATGCATCTTTATTTACTTTTTAAAAAATGAAATTGTTTATTATTTTTAAGTAACTAAAAAAGCAAAGCCAGAGAGTATTAAAACGAGATTTACAGAAATTGTACTTCCATATTTTATATTATTCTTTAACATATATAGTTGATATATATGGTTGACTTATATAGTTGAACTACATAGTTGACATAAAGAGTTGAATTTTGTAGTTGAAAAGCCAACTATTTGCAAATGCTTTTTATGGCACTCTGGATATTGTGGCTGTAATTTCACTTGGGGTGGATTAAAGCAGACATTTCAGTTAGGCACATGGAATTTCTAATACAATGACAGTTTTAAGATTTAGGATGTTTGGAACTGAGCTAGCTACCTCATTTAAAATTTTGAAAACCTTTATGTTAGGAGATGAAATATTGATCAAAATATTTGATAATAAATATTTATGTATCAGTTAACAAGTTGGTAATCACTTCTTGAGGGAAAATTGGTTTTGGATAAACAAAATTTGAATTTTCTTAGTAGAATAATTTAATAAAATTTTTCCTAAGTCAAGTACCTTTACCTAAACATTTGGGTAAGAATATTTTAAGAATGAAGACTTTCTGCTGTATGTCTCCTTCTACTGTAGGAAATAACCAATATTAAAGATAATGCCTCATTAAATCTGTGTGATAAATAGTCTAACTTTATGGCTTTTCTTAGGTAGAGGTTTTATGACATTACATGTAATTTTTAATATTTTAATATGAATGCATTTTCCTTGCCAAACTAATTTCTATTTTTATAGGGGTACAGATGTGTTCTCTGTAACATCTTTTCTCATCTGTGGAAAATATCATTTGTCCTCTGTAAAATATTATTTTAAAATCGTATTCATGTGGTATTAGAGAAGATGATAAGAAATTATAGGATTAAACTCTTAATGAGTATATATTGAATATTCTTAAAACAATAATAAAAATATAAATGAAGACAATTTCTACAAGCTACAGCTAATTATTAGTCAATTTTATGCTTTCCTACACGTTTTTATGTTTAGGATGTTAGTAATCTTCTAAAGTTGGTCTTATATAAGTAACAACTGAATAATTTGGTTATTTTATTTTCATTTCTTTTCATTGTGCCTTTCCATTTACATGGACACAAGCACTTTTATTTCATTATTATTTCCATAGTTTCTTCTATAGCACAAAAGGTTTATAAAGTACAGAAGGGGTTCATTAAATGCTCAAGTTACCCATAGTGAAATGTTGTTACTTCAGACTGTAACTTTAATTTTTTTGGTTGCTTAAAGTAGTAATTTTACCCCAAATATAGTTACATACCTGAGTAAATGCCAAATGAAATAATTTTTAAAAATTGCCTTGTTTTGAGGAACTTTTCTTTTTGGTCTAAGAGTACAGGAGACCACATAGCTATTGATGAGTTCAGCATCAAACAAAAATTTTGAAATTATAGTAGGATGGAAAAAGAAAAGCCTAGTATTTTTATTCATACAAAACTGAGTTTAAGTCCTGGCTCAGTGTTTGATTATATATTAGTTTAATGACCTCGGAAATTTTGCCTCCTAGCTCTGAATTTTAGTTTCTTCATGGAAATGATGCCTGCCTCATACATGTGCCGTGAGAATAAACCAAGATCAAGTAAAACTGTGTTTCATCCCAGCCAGGCTGCAGGTATGGGTAGATGGAGGACTGTCCTGGGAACTGTCCAACACCCCTTACCATTATACACAGATGATAGCAGAGTTTGGGTGGTGAACTCTGACTTTGGGCCTGGCAACTTCTGATTATATTTCTCATCTCTAAGACAAGTCTTTTTTACCAAAGTGAAAGGATCTTGGAAAGAGAGTGATTTTTGCTGTTACTTTATATCTCTGATCCTCAGTTTTCCCACAGCAAATGGGGGTAATAATAACTGCTGCTTAAAGTGTGTCTTAAATAAAAGGACACACAATTTACACATGCCTGGCACTCAGAAGTACTCAGTTATTGACAATTGTTTTTATTGTTATCTCAGTCAAAGACTACTGGTAGTAACTGGCTTTTTAAAAATGTTAAGCCCAGTGGGTTTGTAAATATTTATTGAATTTCTATATCTAATGGGAATTCTGCTGAGCTGCGAGAATGGATGTGGTCAACAAGAGAGAAACAATTGCTGGCCTCATGGAACTTGCACTGTACTCTGAACTTTGTTTAACATCCTTTAAATCAACATTAAATTATCAAAACATTTTTCAGTGTTTATTTTAATGGTGATAAAAGTAAGACACCTAGTCTTTGAAAGACTATATGGTTTCATGGAAGGAAAGAAATCATTTGGCAAACATCTTCTCAACCTCACTGTTTTAAACTTTTCTCACCTTATTACTACCCTCAATGTCTTCTTAGAGGAGAACCTCTCATTTCCTTTATTACTACCCTCAATGTCTTCTTAGAGGAGAACCTCTCATTTCCTCATCACCACTTCTGTCTCCACCATCACTCAGATTCCTTATCTCACTGCTCTTGTCTGCTTGGGCTCTCTTATCTTCCCTCACTGATCCCTCTAGACCCCAGCTTTATCTTTTTTTGTTCAACAAACCATACTTCTCCAATGTCTAGGCCTCCTAGTTACACCACTCTCTTTACCATTCAGCCAGACACTTTTTCTCCATTGTCACTTGCTGATCTCACGTTTCCCTTAGGACTCTTGCCAGCGTTACTCACCATTCGCCTGCCATCGTCTAACATTTCTTCTAGAGCACCTCCATTAGCCCTGGCTATTTCATTATACGTCACCATAATAAAATATATGATACTTCACCATATACTTCACCTCCTTTAACTCCACAGTTACCTCGGCCTGAGGGATCATGTCTTCCATCACCTGTGTCAACCCTCGTATACAAGCACACTTTATTTTTCTCTGTTGCCCAGAATTGTTGCCACACACACTCAGAAATTCCCTTCTCTGTTTATAATCATCTATGCAATTTCTGGTAACCTCATTGTGGAGCCTGCATAGTTGCTTCATTTCCAGTATTACTCAGTCTCAACCCCGTAATCTGCCTTTTCATCATTATAGTTATTAGCATCTTAAATGGCTTGACCCCTGTGATTCTGGCTTATCATTGCTTCACTACGAGGGTGGAGAATAGGCATTCTCTATTCATGCTACTTATATCATCGGGGCAAAAAACAGCTTAGGTGTATTAAGTGAGCATTTATTATATATGAGACGCTGTGCCAGACACGTAATAACCAACATCTCAGACAATCCTCTCAACATCTAAGGGACCTAAGAAAACTTTATTAGCATTATTGCAAATTTATTACTGGTTATTGTATTTATTTCCAGAAAACCTTGTATGTAAACCCCCACGGTAGTTGTTCTAAAACTCTTCAGTCTTAGAACCATTCATCCTCTTTCCCCTCTACTTTCCTCTTAACTACTTTGCTGAATACAGAGTAATAATTTTTTATGTGAGGGATTCCTTCTTAAAGACCTTTCAAAATTCAAAACTCTCACTTGTTCCATGGCAGGGAAAAGTGATGTGGGAGGAAGTTTCCTCTGAGCACAGAAATGAAGAAATTGTAGCTTAGAGGTACTACATCCACTTTGATCAGGGAGCCATGTCACCACATATTTTTTTCTATTATCTTTGCCCAGTTATATAATAAGTTTTGCCAACTTCAAGGTGAATCTGCTTTAATGCTGCTTTTAATTTTCTCAGTGTGATCTCTCATATTTCAGAGTGCTCACTTTTAAATTAATTGCTGCTTGTGATTAAAAGAAAATGACCTCACTATTATGTGAGGATTTCCTGTAATGAACTTCTTTTCTTGTTTCACATCTCCTTACCCTTTCTTATCCTTCCCCTTTCTATCTCTCAATTCCCTGCTCCTTTTTTTTTTTTTTTTTTTTAATCACCAAGTATCCCATTTTCCTTTGGTCTTCAATTTCTACCTATCTTGTTTCTTTTCTACCTGCCATTTCTCCCCAACTCATGTATTCATTCATGTGTGCATGCAGTCAACAAATATTTCTTGAGCACATAGAGTGTGGAGGGTTCTGAAGTCAGACTACCTGACTTCAGATATTGGCTTTTTCACATCCATGCTCTGAGAACTTGAGCAAATCCCTTAATCCATGCCTCAGTTTCTTCATCTGTAAAACAGGAATAATATCAGTTGTATGAATGATAAATAAGAACAGCTAAATTTTGTTTTGAGCTTGCTACATTCCAGTTGTAAACACTTTACCTATATTAACTTATTTAGACTCATAAAGCATGGTGGGGTAGATCCTGTTAATCCCATATTTTATCTATGGGTTTATGTATTTTCATAATTTGCTCAATGTCACAAAGCCACCTAGCTCATCTGAGGATTAAATGAATTCATTCAAAAAAAAATGCTTAACAAAGTGCCAGGTACAGAATAAATGCTCAAAGACATTTAACTATTATAATTATGATTTTCATTATAAATATTTCCATTTCTATCAAGGAAGTACTTAATTAATATTAGCTCTTGTTATTATAATGATGAGTAAGGCACCACGCTAGGTGCCCTGAGTATAAAAGATGTCAAATATAATGGCTATCCTCAAGAAGCTTGCAATATATCAAAGAACTTTAAAAGTTTTTATTTTCTCTTTTTTTCAATTTCCTTTTTTCCCCCCTTCTCCGCTGCCTCCCCCTCCTCCTCTTCCTTCTATTTCTTTCTTCTCTGAGAGAAGTGGAATAGCACAGGACTTCAGAACACAGACTCGGGAGCTAGGTAGACTACCTACTTCACATCGTGACTTCTGCTCTTCTAGCTGGGTGACTTTTGACAAGTGAATTCACTTTTCTTTGCCTCAGTATCTTTTTCAGTAGAATGGACCAAAAATATGTCTACCTCTTAGGGTTATTGAGAGTATTAAATGACTTGTATAATACATGTAAAGCACAGAGACTAGGACCGAGGTGTGGTAAACAAACTAGAAGTGGAAGCTAGTTTTCCACTATTTTTACTTATTTAACTGTAAGGTTTTACATATATACTTTGATTACTATGAATTAATTATATCGATTGTGTTCCCTGTTCTTAACTTTAACACAGTGCATGTTTAGTATTTTACATTGTTTCTTTTTTTAAAAATGCTAAGCTAAAATTATTTTAAATTCCTTCATTATTATTAATATTTCCTCTAAAATAATGACTCACATTAAAAAAATGTTTATTACTTCTGCTCTATGAGATGTGGCTTTTGTTTGTTTGGTCACATTTTTCTACACCTAAAATCTTTCTCCCAGATTTTTTTTTTTTCTTTCTTATTAGAAACAGTTTCTGATCATCCCTTGAACTTTTCTAGATCCGTCAGTTTCGTTCTGCTTGTGATTTTCTCCAATGGGTTAATAAGCACATTCTCTTGTTTACTGGGTTCCATCTCTGAAAAGATTTTCGTTGGCAAACTGAATATGCTCAATACCAGCTTAAGGCAGGATTGGGAAGAGTGATGCTTTTGTGTGTACATGATTTGTATACATTTACTGAGTGCTTACTAGGCCTGGGACCACAAAGAAGAGCAAGCTAAGCCATTTTGAGCATAAGTTGCTCTCTGTCTTGATGGAAGAGGAGCAGAAACATATCTTATTTGGATGTATGTTTGGCACTCTTTCGGGAGTGTAATCAAAATCCCAAGGGAGCACTGAGAAGAAGTTAATCTGTCTCTTCCAGTCTAAAGTGGTATCACGTTTGGGCAGAATCTTTTTGGACAAGGAGGGGCTGGCTTACTCAGCTAATGGGTTGTCAAGTCTGAGTGTCAGAACGTGGGTTGTGGCTGGCTAAGCTCTCATATGTTTCTCCCAAAGAATCAGGATGAGGGTGAGGGATGGGGCAGGACTGTATGCAGAGCCCTCTCCAATATTGCCAAATAGCAACTTGCTTATGGAGGCCTCTTTTTAGGTTCTGCTCTATCGGCTATTCTCCATTTATTGCTTGGGATTTCAGTTCTGACAAGAGCAGAAGCTCTGCTTAATTATAACTCTGTCAGAACTATTACTAAATTCTAATGCACCTGCATAGTCTCTTTATCATAAAAAATAATTTAGATTAAACTGCCAGGATTTGACCTTCTCATGGAATCATTTGGATTACTACTGAAGACGCCAATTTTCTGGGCCAGTATTTCACAAAATGTGGTCAGTGGACTACTTGAGCACCACCACAGATAAACCGAATCATAAAATCCATAAATTTGTTATGCACAATGATCTTTGAGAACCTGTATAGGCACCTGCAGAATAAATTGGAAACCAATGAGCTTTAACGGCCTTTCATTTACTTTGGTAAAATGTATGAGAAAAAAGTGATCTTAGTATGCCAATATGCCTTCAGAGAATCGGTCCAATATTTATTATAGAGTTTTAAACATAAGCAGATATATATAATCTTTCAATATTTGCCTGGAACTAACAAGTTAAAACATGAAAGCTACTTGGTAGTCTGAAATCACTAAATTATAAATTCATTGCTTCGTCCAAGTAAATATCCCTGATGCTTTACTTAGTAAACATTTTATTTTCAACCAACATCACAGAATGCATGTCATTGAATCATTAATAATTAGAGTTAATGCAACTTAATCTCTATAACTGGAGAACAACTTAAATATGAAGAAAACCTGACATCTGACTTCTAAACACTTGTATTTTGTATTTCACAGTCCTTTGATTTCACTCACCTGGAATATGCCTTTCCTCTCCTACCCTAAATTGACCCATCTTGCAAGATCTAACTCAGGGTCTTCTATGATCTTTCACTCTCCTGGGGGGCCTCTGTGGCAACAGTAGTTCATACAGTTTATTTAGTAATGCATCAAACACCATTTTGTGGAGTTTTATCTCTTATTCTTGCAAAACGATGTTTAACTCTTGTTTTGAACATTTTACATGTTTCTGTCTTATCTCCCTAACTAGCTGACTACCTCTTTATATCCCCAGTAGAACCTAGTACAGTGTCTCAAACACAGTAGAGTCTCAGTAAATAGTGGTTTGAGATATATCAATTTTAGTGGGTTAAGGAGGAAAGAAAAGAATCAACTATGCCACAGTTTGAACACAGCTAATGACAAAGCTAAAGTCCACTTAGGAATGCTATTGTAACAATTTTTTATATCGCGGTGGAAGGCCTATAGGGTAACAGAATTAAGGGAATATATTTTTCCCTCACTTCTAAAGCCTTCAGAAATATAAGCCCTCAAACTTAGAAGAATTACTTTGTATTAATACATTTATTATCTATGAATACATATGCAAATGTGTTGGTATATGACAGATATAGATATAGATGTGTTTATAGATACACACACATACACACATATATACATATGTGCACACACACACATACACGTTCAAGCAAATACACTAGCTTTTAATATTAAGGAGAGAATCTAATCGACTTTATTCCTTGGTTTTGCAGCTTAGATTGGAAAAGTTCCAAAGCACTTACGGGGCTCTGCTGCCTTAAACAGGCTACCGGGCCATATGGCAGTTTTATTGTGTTGGTTTAGTTATAATTGATTTATATTAGATTATGATGATATACTCGGTAGTCCATTAACAACGTGACTAAGCTGGGTTCTTGACTACTGGATATGTTCCTGTATAAAATTTAAGATTTTTGTTTCTGATTTTTAGTTTCAGCCTTGTTTCTGTCTCTCTTTGATTCTTTGTTTTTTGTGTCTAAAATCCATCTGCCGGGGAAAATATTGTACAGCAGACATATATCCTGAGTTACTTTGCTTTAAGTTGACACAAAGTTATGATGTTGACAGTCTTCGTTTTCAGTCAAGCACTCAGCAACAACTAATCAATTACTCGTGTTGAAAATGATGAGGAAGAATGTACATCCACTGTGAGCTAAGTAACTTAATGTCAACCACCACTAAAAAACAGTATCGGCATTTTAAACTGAGATGCTAATGGGAAACAAGATTAGAAGATTTGTGACTTTCCTCCTTTTATTCAGTTTTCCCTTTCTTTTTGCATCTCTTCATAATGTCATTGATAGGTTAAAAAAAAAAGACCAAGAATCGACCAGCAGAAACCTCATAACCTCTTAAATATTAAAAAGTAACTAGTAGGACTTCTATGGAAAATTTACATAATTCATCTTCTTATAATCTAATTTTTAGTAAATCATTAACTATTATCTATTAGTTAATATGCAATTACATAATGTGCAAACCTAATAGGTGAATATTTAAAATCAAGGCAATTAAAACTTATGATTAGTTGAGTTAAAGATGATCATGTGGGGGAGTGTGGCTTTAAAAACATTCATCCTAGATGAATACCTCTTTTCTCAATTCAAGCAAAACAGCTTTTAGGGCTTCCCTGGTGGCGCAGTGGTTGAGAATCCGCCTGCCGATGCAGGGGACGCGGGTCCGTGCCCCGGTCCGGGAAGAGCCCACATGCCGCGGAGCGGCTGGGCCCGTGAGCCATGGCCGCTGAGCCTGCGCGTCCGGAGCCTGTGCTCCGCAATGGGAGAGGCCACAACAGTGAGAGGCCCGCGTACCACAAAAAAAAAAAAAAAAACAGCTTTTAGCTTTTTTTCTTTTCTTTTTTCTTTCTTTCTCTTTCTTTCTTTCTCTTTCTTTCTTTCTTTCTTTCTTTCTTTCTTTCTTTCTTTCTTTCTTTCTTTCTTTCTTTCTTTCTTTCCTTCCTTCCTTCCTTCCTTCCTTCCTTCCTTCCTTCCTTCCTTCCTTCCTTCCTTCTTTCTCTCTCTCTCCCTCCCTCTCTCCCTCTTTCTTTCTTCCTTTCTTTTCTCTCTTTCTTTCCTCTCTCCCTCTTTCTTTCTTTCTCTTTCCTTTTCCTTTCCTTTCCTTTCTTTTCTTTTTTTCTCTTTTCTTTTCTTTTCTTTTCTTTTTTTCTTTTCTCTCTTTCCACAGCTTCCCAGGCCTATTGCCCTCAGGGTAAACCCACTCCTGAGCTCGTGAGGCTTCTCAGAAACACTTCATTCCATGATTCAATAGTCTGTACCAATTCAGTCAAATTAAAAGAACGTCCATATAAGCAAATAAAATGTGGATTTAATACAAAGTTCCTGATTTACTGAAAAACATTGGCTAAAAGTACTTCATTTCTTTTACTGCTGCAATAAAGTGCTTTTACACAGTTAGTAACATATAACTTCCAGGAGTGACAAATTTAGTACTTAAAAAAAAATTTAGGTTAAAAAAAACCCTGTCACTTCTAGTAAGTCATTTTTAGAGCATGATCATTTTAATTCTTCCCTCTCTCTAATTTTATAACCAGGAGGCAACCTTTCCGAGGGAAATCCCTAACCTCCTGTGAAGAACCTTTCTGCTTCTCATTGTTATGGTTCTCAACCAATGATTAGTGAAGTTAGAATTGACCTGGAAATTAAACACTCGGGTGCTTTTGCCTGGTGCTCTGTGCACATAATAAATAAACACCATCACTTTGAAGGAGCTTGAAGGTACACATTTAACATAAACCTTTGATTGTTAGTAGAGATCAAGTATGTGAACTGCTTAGTGCTTGTGATTTGCTGAGAAAATATTAAGTGCCAGTCACAATGCTATAGCCAAGGGAAATTTGCAAGTGCCAAAAGATTTAAGCTGAGGAAGAAACTAGCCTGGCTTTAAGATGATTTTGGAGATATATAGTTAAAAATTTCAATGTGAATCTGAGAAACAGTTTTAACATTATGTCTGTAAGTCATCAGTGAATACTTTTCCACACAAATAAGTAGTGAAACAAAATTCTTCAGCAACTGTTAACTTTAACAGCAGAATTTTTTTTTTTTTTTTACCAATTTTGCTTATTGATTTAGAGAAATGTCTGTTACCTTGCATATTGCAATTTCCATATTTAATTTTGGAATTCATTTTAAAAATCAGGAGTTTCCAACACTGAGCCTTGAATGGACAAATTAAGAAAGCGGTGCTCACTATATTCTCACTTGAATTGTTTCCAATAAGAAAACTGTTGTCATCCTTATCTTTATTCTTTTGTATATAACTTGGCTTTTTCTCTGGCTGCTTTCAGTATTTTCTCTTTATCACTGATTTTGAACAATTAGGGTATGATGCGCCTTGTAGTTTTCTTCATGTTTCTTGAGGTTTCTTCTTTTTTTTTTTTCTTTGTTAGGGACAACTTTTTTGAGATATAATTCACATGTAATAAAAATTCACCGTTTTAAAATTGACATATAGTTGATTTACAATGTTGTGTTAGTTTCAGGTGTACAGCGCAAGTGATTCAGATATATATATTCTTTTTCAGATTCTTTTTCCTTACAGGTTATTACAAAATATTGAGTAGAGTTCCCTGTGCTTTACAGTAGGTTCTTGTTGGTTATCTACTTTATATGTAATAGTGTGTATATGTTAATCTCAGACTCCAGGTTTATCCCTCCATTGAACTTTGTGTTCTATGAGTTTACAGTTTCAATCAAATTTGAAAAAAAAAAAAAAAAGTGGTGCTGAAAATGAGGTATGCATTATAAATCTGTTTATAAAACAGATAGCCAGACCTATAGAGTCAGAATTTCATAAAATAGCTTTGAGGATTTTGGTGTTTTTTGAAACCTCTTTACAAGATTTTGATGTGTGACTAAGAGTCAGAAGTATTTGTCAAATATTTATTCTGGATAATGCCATGTGGACTATTTGCAGGACAAATGTGACTTGCTCTTAAAATGGTTCTCCTCAGAGCCATTTGATTTCCTCACCGTCACTCTCCCAAACTTCTCTAGAGGATGCCCTCTCTGATAGCGCTTACCGTTCTTTGTTCTTTAGGTTAGTGTTTTGGGCCATTTTCTCTCTTCCCCTAACTGACTGGAGACTCTGTGGAATGGGACCCTTGTCTGCCTTGCTTCCCATATTATCACTAGTGATTAGGGTAGGGTTTGGCCCATAATAGGCAAATGACCAATATTTATTGAATCAATACCGAACTTAACTTTTTGCTTTTATGCATTAAAATTTTGCAGCAACATGGATGGACCTAGAGATTGTCATACTGAGTGAAGTAAGACAGAGAAAGACAAATATATGATATTGGCTTATATGTGGAATCTAAAAAAAATGGTACAAATGAACTTATTTACAAAACAGAAATAGAATCCCAGATGTAGAAAACAAACTTAGGGTTAACAAGTAGGAAGAGGAGGAAGGATAAATTGGGAGATTGGGATTGACATGTACACACTACTATATATAAAAACTAATAAGAACCTGCTGTATAGCACAGGGAACTCTACTCAATACTCTGTAATGACTTATGTGGAAAAAAAAATCTAAAAAGATGGATATGTATATATGTATAGCTGATTCACTTTGCTGTACACCTGAAACTAACACAACATTGTAAAGCAACTATACTCCAATAAAAATTAATTTTAAAAATATGCCTTTTAAAATGAGCATGCTCAAACAGAGATTTGGATGAAGAGTGGGGGGGTGAGGGTGGAGGCAAGGAGACTTTGGGGGTTTAGGGAGACTGTCATTACTAACACTACAGATTTCAAGTGTGAGCTTCCCTCCCAGCACCAGGCATTTTTGCATTCAGTCCTGAAATATTCCAGAAGTCAGTTAAAAACCACTGTGCAAATATGTGCAAAATTTCCATGTGGTTTTTATTTATTCTTATAGCCCTGCAGCTATATTTTTACTCTACATGGAAAAATCAAAAAAATTTATTTGTAATAAAAACATAATTCTGTGGCAGTGATAAAAATGTTCTTTGACACGGTACATGTTCAGCTGGTAGTGGATTTTTGGTATATTTTTCAAGAATTTGTGGAACTGGTTAACTTGCATTTAATAGTGAAACAAAGTGAAGTAATTCGATCAGCTGATTTCTTTCTCATAACCGTCCTATGGGCAGAGAATCAAAGAATTGTAATTCACCATACAATTACCAAATTAAATAGTATCGTGTGAGTGGGGAAAGTAAAATTCTTTTGAAGAAGAATACTCAAGGATTTTCTGAAACTTTCTCCTATGACATGGCTATTAGTGATGATCTTGAGAATCATAGCATAGCAATGCTTATGTGTTTATATTAGGTAATGGCTCCCCCCTTCTACCAAAGTGGAAACTTAAGTCCAAATAATTTACATGCCTTTCTCAAGGTTATATAACTAGTTACTGGCGAATCTGGGCTAAAAACTGGGCCTCTAACTTACTTTAAAGTCTTTCCATTACACCACTACTCTTCAAGTTTTCTACATCTAGACCATACAGGAATAGGGGTTATATTCATCATTTCTTTCCTTAATGCACAATGCACTTAACTCAATGATAAGAATTGTTTAATTTTGGCTCCAGAGGAAATGAATTCTTTCAAGAATTAGAACATGGAACTCTGATCTAAATTTGCAAAGCAACAATGAGTCATTTGACATAACTCTAATACATAATGTCCTAATTAGACATCTTCCATTTAAATGCTGTTGAACATGAGAATTGAAGTTAGCACACCTCAGTTCAAGTGTCAGCACTCAGCTTCTCTACTGCCTAGCAGTGTGGTGTTGGATAAGTGTTTTCGCTTCTCTGGTATAATGTTTCCTCATTTATAACATCAAATATCTGTTCAAACTGATGTGAAGATTGAATGATAATTTATGCCGAACTGCCTATGTAAATTGTGCTGTGAAAATACTATGCAGATGTTTTTAAAATGTGAGTTTCTACCTATCCAGATTAATTTATAAGAATGGAATGTGTCAAGAGAATCTGCTGTCCTATACTCTACCCATGACCTGATCACACTCTACCCATACCTATAGATGCCAGAGCCAGGATAACTAAAAAATCCACCTCTAATGATCCTAATTCCTAATGGGAATTACCTGGTTAAGTTGGGAATAGGACTTTGTCACTCCTCTTGTAGTTTGATGCTTTTTGATGAAACAGACAATTTATGCTTTCATAAGATTTGAGATAAATAAAGAATCTTAGAATTGTATGACACCTAAGAGATACTGATAACTGGATGCCCAAGCCTCATCCCTGTGGATATTGGGTCTTCTATGATGTAGAAGGGGACCTGGGAATCTATATTTTTTAATAATTGACTCCTCCCTGTATTGGCTCAGGTGATTCTGCTGACCACCTGCTTGTGTATGAGAGGCGCTACCTAAAAAGACATGGCCTTCTTCAAATTCCCTATCAGGTTGTTTAATTTTCCTCCTCTTCCCTTTGACTGAGGTTTTCCTGAAACCCACCTGGAGTTCATCCACCTGGAGTTCATCCTCAGTTTTGATGCCTAAAACATTTTACTGAGAATAAAAAAGGACCCAAAGATAATGTATGCATCCTTTTTCTCTTTTTCTGGTTGATCTTCATAATCCTGCAGTATATATTTTAGAAAACTGTGGAAATCTTTTTGACAGAAAGTATAACTTTCCCACTTTAGTGTTATTCTCAGAGACCATAAAATTTTGAATCCTGTTCTTTGCTGACATGCAAATAATGGCAAGGTTTCTTATTTTATTTCTTACTCTAGGACTAATTTAACATTGACTCAATTTTAAGTTACTCGATTGAAGATAAAATTCAAATTGATATGTGGAAGCTAGTGTCATTGTGAGAAAACAGACAAAAAACATAGACAAGTGTTTCATTTTGTATTATTTACTTTTACTGTCTTTTAAAACTGGGGAAAATAGGTATTTATATTTTTTAAAAGTTGTTGTATTAATTTTTCCCAATAAGTCTTGGTTTTTTGAGACTATAAAATCCTTGAAGGCAGGTATGTTTTAAAAAATGTAGATGTTACTCCCTCTGGATTCCCAATTCTGTGCCTTATACAAAGAAGGCCAAAAATGGCCAAAAATGTGTCCTTTCTTCTAAACTGCTTAAATAATGTGGTAATGCCTGTAATTGCCAAATGCCTGTAGAGCAGCACCTAGATTAATGGTGACTGAATAACTGGGATAAGATGTGTGTAACCAGGGGCCGAGGATCTTGGGATTCTGCCTACCACACAGACCAAACTCCAGATGGACACATGGAGCTTGGAAGCTGCCACACAAATCCAAGCAGGAGGGATGGTCGACTTACATCATCTAATAGGGCAAAGGCTAGTAGGATCCAGGGTAAGACAGAGGGCCAGAGTGGGACACTGGAGCAAAACTGGAAGCTATTTCAGTGTTCTTGTGTCCCATCGGCTATTAGTTTGGGAGCCCTGAGCCCATGGTCCTCACTTGCACAAAGGAAACCAGGGTTCTGGAGTGAGCCATGCTCTCCTGATTAAAGCAAAAACAGACACCCCAAGATTGTCCAACACATACGTCTAGAGAGAGAAAAGTGATAATGGCTTAATTCAAAAATAAATATATAAAAGAATTCAAGACATGGTATAAAGTAATGGTCAAAATATATATAATTTTTTAAAATTTATTTTATTGAAATACAGTTGATATACAATGTTGTGTTAATTTCTGCTGTACAGCAAAGTGAATCAGTTATATATATATGTGTGTGTATATATATGTATCTGAATCAGTTATATATGTGTGTGTGTGTCTATATATATATATATATAGACACACACATACTTTTTCATATACTTTTCCATTATGGTTTATCACAGGATATTGAATATTGTTCCCTGTGCTATGCAGTAGGACCTTGTTGTTTATCCATTCTTTTTTTAAAATTTTTATTTTATATTGGAATACAGTTGATTAACAATGTTGTGTTAGTTTCAGGTGTACAGCAAAGTGATTCAGTTATCCATATACATGTACCTATCATTTTTCAAATTCTTTCAAATATTTGTATCAAAAGATACAAATTTATTTATTTACAAAACAGAAACAGAGTCACAGACTTAGAAAACAAACTTATGGTTACTAAAGGGGAAAGGTGGGGAGGAGAGATAAATGGGGAGTTGGGATTGACATATACACACTACTATATTGAATATATTGTAGATAACCAACAAGGACTTACTGTATAGCACAGGGAACTCTGCTCAATGTTCTGTAACAACCTAAATAGGAAAATGTATATAATTTTAATGGAAAAAAATGTAGATGTTATTCCCTCTGGAATCCCAATTCTGTGCCTTGTACATAGAAAATAATGGCCAAAAATGTGTTCTCTCTTCTAAACCATTTAAATAATGTGGTAATGTCTATAATTTGTTTTAAGATAAATGCAACTTAGTTCAGGCCTGTGGCACCAGTGAAATAGTTACTGCTAGCATCCTTGAAGCACCGAGATTTAGAATCAGTCATTATAAGCAAAGAGGAAATTGTTGGAAGAACTTGTTGAATTTCTCTTTTTGTAGTTCATTGGCTCCATTGTTAAAAGAATGTTTCACACTTCCGGAAATAAAAGCCTTTAGAAACTTACTAGTCTGAGAGAATCTACAACATTGCCTTTCTATAACCTGACGATATGTAGCGAAACATGTTTACAAAAATCATGACTGCATGCTTGGCGGGAATTTTTGGAATGATAGCTAGTACGTTGTCAGTCCTGTACATTTTTCTGTGTATCAGATATTGTGATTATTTAATTCTCATTGTGTTTCAAAGCTTCTTTTATTACATCGCGTAAGTCAAGGTACTGCCATGTTGGTGAGTTGCTTGAACTCTCCATTGAACATCAAATAGTGGGTAGGTCAGCACAAGCTGCAAGCTCAGTTACTACCGTGTAATCTTTTGAGAGTGGATGATTATGGCAGTACATTGTTTTCTTGTCGGTGGCTTTTGTCCTAGGTAGCAGTTCATAGCTTCATTTGACTAAGGTAAATTTTAAATTCTGTTTCATGGTTTGCAGGGGAGCAAGGCTCAACCGTATATCTTGCGCCTAGCTTCCTGAACTGCATGTGTTTGAAAGAAAAGAGCAATATTTACCCAGGGAGCATTGATACCTTATCTAATTTGCCACTTCTTTCTTCCTTTCAGCATCGTTTCATCTTCCTATGCCTACATTTATGCATGTATCTTCCACTTACACGGCAGTTATACTACGCAACTGTGTACCTACTAATATAACCCTACCTAAACAATCTCAGGTATTGCACCAAGGTCACTGTAGATTACAGATCATGTGTTACCAGTGAGAAAGTAAGTTATGTACGATACAATTACTATTCTTCTTTTTTATTTGAACTCTTAATATCAACTAGACTTTATTTTCCTCTTCAATCAAGTATTTATTGAGCTCCTACAATAGAATCTAATAAATTGGAATGTAAAAGTAATGCAAAAAAAGTTATACTCTACAAAGTTGAAAAGATTGCTTTGTGGGGCAAAGAAATAGTTTCATATGTAATAACTGCAGGCAATACGTGCTCTCTGAATTAATAGAGGATGACACTATGGAATTACTTTCCCAAAAATACAGTTCAGAAAATAAGAGGAAGCAAAGTCAGAGTAAGAGAGGTTTGGTATGGGCTGGGAGAATGTATTACATTCACATTTTTAGTGTAAGAATAGTTTTAAACACTTGGGCTATACCTCTTCCTTTAATATTCATTGTTTGTTTTACCAATATATTAGTCTACTCAGTCTGCCATAACAAAATATCATAGACTGGGTGGCTTAAACAACAGAAATTTATTTTCTCGCCATTCTGCAGGCTGGAAATCTGAGATCCGAGTGCCAGCATGGTCAAGTTCTGGTGAGGACTCTTCTGGTGTACAGACGGCCACCTTCTCCTTGTGTGCTTACATGGCCTTTTCTCAGTGTGAGTGGAGAGAGAGAGAGGGAGCTCTGGTGTCTCAGCCTGTTCTTATAAGGACACATCTTACCGGGTCAGAGCCCAACCCTTATGACCTCATTTAATCTTAATGGCTTCCATAAAGGCACTGTCTGCAAATACTGTCACGTTTGGAATTAAGACTTAAACATATGAATTTTGGAAAGACACTGATCAGTCCATAGCAACCAGTAATGAATCTGCTGAGAGAATGGCATCCATATAATAAGAATGTGTCTTAAGTAAGTAAGTAGGCAATCTAGCTGATGCTCAGATAAGAACCACATAGAAGGCCCTCTACTGGGCTCAAATCTATTTAGGGTAGAGTAGAGCATCAATTTTGAGTGCAGTTACAAAAACGTAAACTACCTTCAGTGTAAAACAGTATCAACAACAACAATTTATTAGTGCATATGATGGGGGAAAAATCCCAGTTTGGATCTGGCATCAGGGTTAATATTCTGTGGTTGAGTGGATGAGCAGTCAATATTACATATATGCTCTGAAATAATCTGTCCTCTCTCAGTAGGTGCAGGTTCTGTTAGATCAAGCATTTTAGTTTGGTGATTTGGATTCTCTTATGTTTTTTCTGCTTGATTTCCCAGTTATGGCAAGAAGTATATTTGCACTTCCCGTGAAGTTGACATGGATTTGTCAACTTTTCTAATTCACTGACTTTTTGCTTTGTGTGTTTTGAGGCTGTGCTATTAAGTGCATACAAGTCAATTTTTATTTCTTCATGAAGTATTACTTCAATAATTATTTTATTACTCTCTTTATCCTTAATAATGACTTTTTGCCGTAACTCTATTTACTGTGCATTTTTCTGTGATGAGTATCTTTCTCTATTCCTTTACCTGTTTTTAAAATAGACTTTATTTTTTAGAGCAGTTTTCGGTTCACAGCAAAATTGAGCAGAAAGTACAGTGATTTCTCGTAGACCCTCTACCTCCACATATGCACAGCCTCTCCCGTTATCATCATCCCCCATTAGAGTGGTACGTTTGTTATAATTCTTGAACATTCATTAACAAATCATTATCCCCCAGAATTCATAGTTTACATTAGGTTTACACTTGGTGTACATTTTATGAGTTTGGACAATTTTATAATGGCATATATTCCCCATTATAGTATCATACGGAGTAGTTTCATTGTCCTAAAAATCCTCTGTGCTCTGTCTATTCATTCATCCCTCCCTACTAACCCCTGGTAACCACTGGTCTTTTCACTGTCTCCATAGCTTTACCTTTTATAGAATACTATACAGTTGGAATCATACAGTAGTCTCTTCAGACTGACTTCTTTCACTTAGTAATATGCATTTACATTTCCTCCAAGTCTTTTTCTTTTCTTGGCTTGATCATGCATTTCTTTTTAGTGCTGAATAATATCCCATTCTGTAGATGTATCAGTATTGATTTATCCATTCACATACTGAGGAACATCTTGGTTGCTGTCAGGTTTTGAAAATTATAAAAAAGTTGCTATAAACATCCACTATAGATTGAATGTTTGTGTCCTCCAAAATTCATTGTTTGAAATGGTAACCCCCAAGGTGATGGTATTAGGAGGTGGGGCCTTTGAGACGTGGTTAGGTCCTGAAGACAGAGCTTTCATGGTTGGGATTCATACCATTATAAAAGAGACCCCAGAGAGCTGGCTCGCTCCTTCTACCATGTGTGGTTACAATGAGAAGATGCTATCAATGAGGAAGTGGGCCCTCACCAGACACCAAGTCTGCTAGTGCCTTGAGCTTGGACTTCCTATCGTCCATATCTGTGAAAAATAAATGTTTGTTGTTTATGAGCCACCCAGGCTATGGTATTTTTGTTATAGCAGCTCAGACAGACTAAGACAACATTCGTGTACAGATTTTTGTGTGGACATAAAGTTTCACCTCTTTTGAGTGAATACCGAGCAGTGTGATTGCTCTCCAGTAGGAAGAATATGTTTAGTTTTATAAGAAACTGCCAAAGTGTCTTCCAAAGTGGCTGTACCATTTAGGTTCCCACTAGCAATGAGAGTTCCTAACTCTCCATATTTTTGCCAACAAGTGGTGTTGTTAGTGTGCTAGATTTTGTCCATTCTACTGGGTGTGTAGTGGCATCTCATTATTTTAATTTGCACTTGCCTGATGACGTAAGATGTGGAGCATCTTTTCATGTGCTTATTTGCCATCTGTATATCTTCTTTGTTGAAGTATCTTTTAAGGTCTTTGGACTGTTTTTTTGATCAGGTGGTTTCTTTTCTTATTGAATTTGAAGAGCTTCTGTATTTTGGATTACAGTTCTTCATCAGTTATATATTTTGCAAATATTTTCTCCCAGTCTGCGGCTTGTGTTTTCATTCCTTTGACATTATCTTCTGCAGAGCAGACATTTTTAATTTTAATTATTCCTTTACCTTTAATTTTTTTTAATTTTAGTTGTGCCTCCTCAATGTACTATATAGGCAGATTTTTTAAAAACTTAAACTCAGATTCTTTGTCCATTAACTGGATATTTCTTCTGTTTGCGTTCATTGTGATTATGGATCTACTTCTACTTATTTCTACCATACAATTTTGTATATTATAAATTCCTTCATTCTTTTTTACCCTCTTTTTACAAACATTTTTTGTCAACTTTTAAAAAATTTCTTTTTTCTTTACTAACTTGGAAGATATCTATTTTTATTTCTATTTTTTAGCGGTTTCCTTTACATGTTTATCTTGATACTTCAACAACAACAAAGTCTATCATTAAACAACATCTATATTCTTCTGACAAACAATGCTAAGACTTTAGAATAATTTAATCCCCAGGACATTTTCTTGTTTTACATGATCTTGTTTTCTAGTATTTTAGAAATTTACTGTTATTGTGTTATACATGAAATATTTATATAGATGTACTCTGCTTATTTACCTGGGCTCTTTGTTCCTATTGCTTTTTGCATTTCACTCTTTTAATTTCTTATTTCTGAAAAAAATTAGTATTTCCCTCTGTAATGTTCTCCAAACAGTGAACCCTCAGACCCTTCAAGCCTAGAAAAATCTTTATTTGGGCTTTACTACTGAATAATAAATGAGCTATATTAAAGTTTATGTTGACAGTTAATTTCCATTATTTTCTGGCCTCTTTTCTTGCTATTGGAAAGATTAATTGTCATATTAATTGTCATTCCTTTGTAGGTCATCTATCTTTTCTTTTTGGTTACTTTTAATAAATCTTTTTTTGACTTTGAGGTTCTGTAGTAGTTTCACATGATCTGCCTAGGCGTGGCTTTATTTTTTTCTTATATGATATGTGTTTTCCAAATATGATGAATCATTTCATTTATCAATTCCAGAAAAAATGTTAGCCATTATGTCTACAAATATTTATTTTCCTCTAGTCTCACTATTCTCTTTTCCTGGAACTTGCTAGATATTAACTATTAATTCTGCCCTTCTTATATTTTAATACAGAGGCTAAATTTTCCCCTGAGGATTTTTTAAAATTTAAATGTATTCATGTCTAGAAATTAAATTTTTCTTCAAGTCTGATTGTTGTTTTAATAGTGATTTATTTTAATTGTATGGAGTTTTTTATTACTCCTTTTACATCATTAATTTTTTTTTAAACATCTTTATTGGAGTATAACTGTTTTACAATAGTGTGTTAGTTTTTCCTTTACAACAAAGTGAATCAGTTATACATATACATATGTTCCCATATCTCTTCCCTCTTGCATCACCCTCTCTCCCACCCTCCCTATCCCACCCCTCTAGGTGGTCACAAAGCACAGCATCATTAATTATTTTAAATACACTTTTTTTTCATCTATCTACTAGTTTCTAATCAGTTTCCTCAAGTGTAAAAGGAGATAGTTGTACCTACTCATTACTATGGGCATTAAATGAATGAATTCATTAAATGTCCTTAGAACAGTGCCTGGCACATAGTAGTTCCTCAGTAAATATTGACTATATTATTATCATAATCACCAGAAGTTGCTGGGGGCCCAATCTTGTTTTATTATTGGTCTGATGAACCTATGTTTTTATCTGTATATTTTCTAATTTTGGATTGTGGTCTTATTTTAAACAGACTTCTGTGCAAATCCTGGGTGTTTTGGGAACACATCTTTCTAGAACAGTTTTTATATTTGCTTCTGTCAGCTGCCTAAGGGATATTAGCAGCTTGGGCTATTTTTGGTCCCAGTTGGCTTTTCAGAATAAACATAGCATAAGTTCTAGCCCTAAACCCTGATGAAGGCATACTGATAGACCGATGCTGATACACCCTCAGAAATATATGTATTTTTTACCACCTAAAGCCCAGGTAAAGACAAACAAGTTTTCCTAGTAACTTGATATGTTGGTAAGTTTAGGTCTTAGAGGTACCTGGCTTCAGGAAATGGGCTTAGTTAATTGTTAATCACATGTGGCCACAAATGCCCAGGGTGACAGAATGTAGAGCGCAGGAGCCTGCCTACAGGCAGTAGTGGCTTCAGTCCAGAGGTGACTGGTTTTTATTTGTTTGTTTTGTTTTTTGGGACTGAGAGTAAAAAAAGTCAGATGTGCATTTTAACAAAGTTCCCATTATAGCCACCTTGTGACGGAGTGTAGGCCTGAACAATATGTTAGGAGACTAAAGCAATAATCCTAGCAAAAAATGATGAGATCTTGAAACAAAGCAGGGGGAACAGAGATCGAGGAGACAGGAGAACAACTAGTGGCTTTAAAGAAGAGAAGCCTCAGGACTCTGTTGAAGATTTTGAGAGCAATGGGAATAGAGAAGAATATTGACAACTATACCCCAATAAAAACTTAAAAAAAGATAAAAAAGAATATTGAGTAAGAAAGTGTGGACTATCAAAAGGGAAAGAACATTGTAGCACTTATATTTAAGGAAGGATCAGGCTAAGAGGGTCCAGCCAAGGAAACTGAGAAGGAACTGTCAGAAAGACAGGAGGAAAACCAGGAGAGGGAGTGATTTCAGCTTATTTCATAAAAATTTAAGGCATTACTGGTACATTATGACTTATGCTTACCATCTATTTGACTAACTGTGGCCTGATTTAGATACTGGAGCAAGTCCAATAACACAGAGATACGTCACCTGAGCTCTCGATGAGTCACATGGAAAGCAGGCCAGGAATGAGAAAATGGAGGCATCTTTTCAGACAGCTTTTCAGAAATGGATCTTTCTGATTGTCATTTTTTTTCTCTGCCTGACTCATAATCCCACTTTCAGCATTGAGAAGGCGATAATCTCCTAAGAAGTCCCTTGAACTGTATGGAATGGGCTCTACTACTCAGTAAGCACCTTACCGATGTCTAGTCCTAATATTTTAGTGTTGCTCCTAGAGATAGGATGCATGACTTCTCTGAATTTAGGTATGTTAAATGTCTGATCTTTGAAGTTAACTTGTAAAGTGTTCTTAAAAGAAGTTGCCTTGTTTGTATGTGGCATGTGTATGTGTGTTTTAATTAATCTGGTTTAACAAAAGAGTCTATACTTTTTTGTTCTTCCAGAACTTAAGAGAGTTAAATGTTTTTGCTCTTGGAAAACTTCTGATACCTGTTCTTGATAGCTGTCCTTCTAAGACATTTGGTGATATTTTGAGAAGTAGAGGAATGTCTTGATCTGTTCGAGCCACTGTAACAAAATGCCACAGACCGAGTGGTTCATAAACAATAGAATTTACTGCTCACAGTTCTGGAGGCTGGAAATCCGAGATCAGGGTGCCAGCAAGGTCCTCCGGGTGAGGGCCTTCTTCATGATGGCAGACTTGTATCCTCACCAGGGAGCTCTGTGGGACCTCTTTTATAAATGCACTAATCCCATTCATGAGGGCTTTACCCTCATGACATAATCACCTCCTAAAGGCCCAATACCACCACTTTGGGGGGTTAGGCTGTCAACATATGAATTTTGGGGACACATGAACAGTCAGACCGGAGCAAGGGAGGAATGTTAGTTTTTTTTAAACTCAAGTCAGGATCCTTTGCTAGCAACGCCAAACTGCACAGGAAAAAGACATTATTGAAATTTACATCCTGTGAAGAATAAATTTTTGAGCTGAATCTAGTGGATGCTAGCAATGTAGAAAAATTTCATATTCAAGGATACTGACACATAAAAACAAAGTTCACAAGGGACTGATGTGTACAACAAGGTGCCAGTTCTTTTATTTTCAAAGTCTGTCAGATGGACCAGAGATTCATGTGGAGTGTCTATCGTACTCTTTCTCTGCAAGCAAGCTGTATGGGAAGCCAGAGTATCAGAAGGGTACATGGCAAGGCTGTGACCAAACTTAGGGGTCTAGTTACATAATGCTAATATTTAATTTTATTACACTTTGAAAGTCTGCATTGTCTATCTTCATAATTAGGATATAAGTGCTTGTCTGATGAAATATTCATGATAGTTTGTCCGGTAACTCTCCTTTTGTTTTCCTGTGTTTCCATAGATGATTAACTCACTTTCTAAGTGGATTATTTTTTATTTATATGCAACAAATTATATTGTACATTTAATTTTTTTATACATTGTCTTTATTGTTAGAATGCCAGCTCCATGGTTCTCTAGAAGAGGATCAGAAAATGTTTTCTGTGTGGGGCTAAATAGTAAATATAAGCTCTGCCATTGTTGTGCAAAAGCAGCCATAGACCATTGTAAATGAATGGGTGTGACTGTATCCCATAAAATTTTATTACAGAAGTAGTTGGTGGGCTGGATTTTACCAATCCCTGCTCTAGAATAGTGTCTGGCACATAGTAGGAATTTTTTTTAAATCGCCGTGTCTGTAATAAATGGAATTAATCAAGATACTATTAGCATTATCATCACCATCATCATCGACTGTATTTGTCCAGGTATTATTTAGTATTGAGCACTGTGCTAAGTGATCCATGTGCATATTCTCATTTAATTTATTACATCAGTCCTATAAAGTCTGTTAGTTGTGGCTGCAAGTAAACAAGATCCCCAAATAACGCTGGCTCACATAAGAAGGTTATTCTTCTTAATGTATATGAGGTTTAGTGTAAGCAATCTATGATTCGTTGACAGCTCTAGAATTATAAGGCATTCAGATTCATTCTATTTTGTTGTTCTGCCATCTTTAACCATACATTTCCACCTCAAGGGCCATAATGGCTGCTCACACCCCACCATCACATCTGATTCCAGCGATCAAAGGAAGAAAGAATGAAGTATAGTTCTCCCTCTCTCTTTATAGAGACCTCCTAAAATTGCACATACACTTTCTGCATCATCTTATTTGCTAGAACCTACCTCACATGGCCACATTTACCTGCAGAAAAGGTTGGATAATGTCGCATTTATTTTAGGCAACCATGCACCTTATTTTAAATCGAAAATACTAATATTAGGAACATGGGCAGAGGCAAATAATGGGAGTTAATGAATAGTTTCTGCCATAGTTGAAACATCATTATTTCCATTTTTCTGGAAGGGAAACACGGGCTTAGAGAGGTTAAGTAGCTTGCCCTAGGTAAAGAATTAGAGAAGCACAGGTTGTGTGTAAACAGGCCAGGTCTCTGGAAAGTTTAAGAGCCTTCCTGTGTTCAAAGCCATTCTCTCTCTTAAGGGAGACTTGACCTTTTCTAGTCCATTATGAGTTGTTATTTTAAACTTTATTCTCCATTGGAAACTTCATTTCCTTCCTTTTCAAGTAAGTGTTTTAATATCAGTCTAGTGTTACCTTAACTGCCTGTAATATTGCATATGTTATCTAAATTGAAACATTTCGTTTTGATGTAACTTACCCACTGAAGTATATATAGTATGATGGCAAATTTCTAAAGGGCATTGTAAAGAAGGTCACAGTAGATAAGGCAATGGTACCCAGATCATGATTGAGGTGTCTTGGGGCCAGAGTGAAAACTGTCACAGCACAGTCATATTTGTAGTAAATCACCTTGCCAAAAATTCTGTGATGAATATTCTCTATTTAGAAGATGATATAACTATATGATTAATTATAAGAAAATTTTATATTTCAAGAATTGTCTCCTTATGCTTACCTAAAATCGTCAGAAATTCAAATTGCTCTATCAGTTTCTTAAATTTATGTTCTCAGCATAAACCAAGCATCTGAAGATTTTTACAAAGGAGACTAACAACCAGTTATCTCATCTGGTTTTGGTGTAGCTCTTAAAAGTAGAATATTAAAAGAAATGACCTTCCAGTGAGTTCAAAAGTTTACTACATTTCTTTTTTTTTTTTTTTCAGTTTAGATTCATTTATACTTTTACTGAAATGATGTTATCATTTATATACAAATTTCTGGCAAAGCTTACCACTTTATTATTAAAAATGCTCTGTGGAGTTATTTCTACATAAACAGCAATAGAGAACCACTAAAAATCTGTAGTCCAGAATAATGCTCTTTTTTTCTTTGTTGGGGTAGCAGTCAGATTGCAGCTGTAGTTGCCTGAAACTTCAAAGATGTAACCATGCTTACATACAGTTTGCACATATATGTATGTACTTGGTTATCAGTATGCAATTTAAACAGGTGATATTCAGCTATTTCTGAAAATAGAATCCAATTTTTGCTATAGCATTTCATTTTAATATTTGTAAAATAAAGAATTTGAAGGCAGGCGTGCTTTCCTAACTTTGTTTAAATCCTAAGGATTGAGTACAGAGCCAGACCCACAGACACGTATTCATAAAATAGTAAATGAGTAAATGAAATAAAAAAGAAAATTTCCTATCTAGTGTAAGATGATATATACAAAATACTTACATTTCTCACGATTACTTACTAAAAGCACTTCTTAATATATAACTGACGAAAAATTAGGATTTAAAAACAATTTTTTACCTTTATCCAAAATCTTAATATTGAAATAAAATGAGATATTTGAAAGGTCATTTGTTCATATCAAATATGTATAAATCCTAAGATGACTATTCTTGGATAATGTGCAAATGTCTGTGTTTTCAGAAATTTTTTTTATTCTTCTGTCATCAACCAGACTTACACTCTTTTACATTTGACTGGTATGTAGATTTAATTGGAGTTACCTGCATTTTGAAATTCCAAGGACCATTTTCACCAAAGAACTGTTTCATTCTGATTAAGCTGCACTGTATTTTATTCTTGCTCAAGGAGTATCCTGCCCTCAGTCCTGTTTCCTTTCACCTCTTGGTCAAAGAACTACATCATTTCACAGTGAGACGAGGACATTAAAAAGCATCATAATAATAGTAATAACAACAATAATAATAATAATAAATGTTAATCAAAAAACTGCATGTGTCTTTCTGATTGTGCCAGTGTTGTGGTATTCAATTATGCAATTTTCATTGGCATATTAATCATCTTTTCAACAAACAAGCCGGCGTTAATTAAAGCAAACCATGGATAAAGACATGTTGCCGGATCATCATTCTGTTTATCACAGTGCACAGGCTGGCCGTTAAGTAAATTCCGGACTGTGAGATGAATTTCAATGTTGGCTTCATCTTTTTTTGTTGTTGTTGGAGTTTGAATACAACTCATCTAACAATAATAACAACAAACTTCAGACTTCACAAGAGGAAGATGAATTTGTTAGTAATTAATGGCGAAGAAAGATAGAATAGCTGTATGCTTCATATGTGGAATTAGGCTATTTACAACCAAATGATTTTTTGAAGATTTTCCATTTTTTCCCTTAACTCTAAGTACCAGAAGGACAGGGTTGAATAGAGAATTTGCTTCCTTCTGTCTACCTTGCAGAAAATATTGTTTGGTAGAATGAGTTAGTAGTTAACAGTTTATATGCAAAAACCAGTGTTTTTCTAAAGAGAATATATAGTGATGGTAATATTTAAACGTGTTGAACTTAAATCTTTGAATTTAATTAAAATAAAATATTTGTTGGAAATGCAACACAAACGATCACACTTCTGTATTTCAAGCTCAGTTGCAGTGTCCTTCAGCTCTTGTTATTTCAGATTCCTTCTGAATCGTCATTTATAAGTAATTATTGTAGCTCCAGTCTTTCAAAACCTACATATACCAACAATATTCATTATGCAAAGGATAAATCAATTTAAGAAATTGTGTTGAAACAAGGAAAACCAAATATATTTGCTATTTTACTGTATACATGTAAGCTCCACGTTAGACAATAATTATAATTCATCTTAAAACACTAGTCTTCACAAAGACATCCATTGTTTGTGCTTTTTAAAAATATAAACTTTCCACATACTAATTAGCTGTATGTCAGTTACATATGTTTAATTGATGTATGTGTAAAAACCTTAAAGATTTTGATACTTTGTACTGAAACCCCACTACAGGTCATTGCTGCCAGAATCCCAGATTGTCTCTAGTACTGCAAAAAATAGTATTGATCTTTCTAAAATATGTGAAACTGGAAAAATATTATTTTATATAAAGTAGTGTTTGTGTTCACATTTATTTCACTTTTTAATGAAGAATAATAATATATATTTATTTTTGGAAAAATTATGCATGAGAGAAAATGGCCAACAAAGTACCTGTATAGTATAACAAAGGTAAGAAATATTTCACTACCATAAGAGTAAAGAAATATTGTGAGATTTTTATTTTTTGCTTACAGCTCTGTTCAGCTCAAGGCAGTAGTTGTATTTTTTTAAATAGAATTCTGGAGTAGTAAATATAATAGTACACATAAAATTCTTAGCATACGATAAACTCTCATTTAACAATGCTTATTAGCAATGATTAGAATTAGGTGGGAAGCTGCTGTTCTGAAATTAACATAAATAGATATAATGAGAATCTTTATAGATTTTATAATATCAGATGCAACCTATATTTATGACACTTCAAAGTAAAATATAATATACAAATATATTGTAATTAATGGCCTACATTTGCAGTAGTTGGGGATGCCCAGGGGATTTGCTTCCTAATATTATATAGCATTTTTGTGTGTGTTTTTTAGCTGACTCAGTTTTCTTAGACTCTGAGTTAACTTGAGATCTCAATGATTTACCTCCTGTGGAAGCAGCATTTATAAAGAAGTTATACGGTAGGACTTAAATGTGTTTAAATATACCTTGTCTTGGAAATGCTATAAGTCTAATTATTTTCTCTTAATGACTTTCATTGCAAATTATAAGTTTGTTCTTACAAAATATAGGTTGATCCTAAGATTACTAGTTAGTAGTTTGGCTTCATATGAAGCTCTGAGCTTCTCATTTTTCGTCACTCCAGGGTTTAACTTAGCAGATACTTTGTATACAAAGAAAACCCTGCATGTTTCTTGGAGGTACTGATCTGTGCTAGAAATACTGGTGGTGGGATATAGAAAGGATCAGACTCTTTCTGGAAAAGCAAATGCTTATAAGTGACAATTATTTCTAGATTAAGCCCTGGAAAAAAGATGATGAAGTCCCCATTCTTTCACAGTTTATACCTGGAGATTCGGACTATCTTCTTACCTCATACCACACAACATGCACTGAGAGTGATTAAGAGAAGTACATCTTTTGCTTTACTTGTGACACCACCTGATGATGTCATGCCAAGGTGTGACAGACACTTACAGACTGTAGGCTGTGCTTATCAGACTCTCCCATCTTGGCCTCAGTTCCACTTGGCAGCTTTTAGCCTCTTTGGCCCCAAAGTGATCAGCACCTTTTACTGCAAGCCCTTTACACTATTATCTTCAATAGATTGATCTATCAATAGAGAGACAAGCAGTTAATCTGTCCTCTTATTTATAGCTTATGTCGCCTCTAACCGCAGTCCTTTGTCTCTCCTTTACAACAAACCTTCTAGAAATTATGTCCCTGTATTTTCTCTGATTTACCCCCATGCTACAGTACCAAACTTCTCAATTTTCTGAATTATCTTGCCTACTAGATCCATGGGCCACTTATTCCTTAACTTACCTGACCACCCATACAACCATATCTCTTGTGCAACTATCTGCATATTGTTCTAGTTTCCCTCTTTTCCATCCACTTGAGACCTCCTTAATGCTGGTGTTCCCTAAGATTTTCTCAGCTTTGACTTCTACTCATACTGCATGCTTTCTGTGATCTCATCCATATCTAGGGCATAAAAAGGGCAGTCACTTCCGAATCTAGCTTTAACATGGATCCCACTTCTAAGCGGCTGCCAAAAAAGTAACCACCAGTCATCTCAAACTCAACATATCTAAGACTGAATTTTGCAACTTTCCTTCCAAGTCAGCTACTCCTTTTGCATTATACTTTTCAGTGAAAACCACCACCATCTATCCATTCCCAAAGCCAAAAAACCACAGTGCCATCCTTGAATGACATCTTGAATCTATCTCTGTCCCCAGTGCTTTTGCCTTCATAAGGGCCATTATCATCAATCCTTTTGAATCTATCACATAGGACTTTGCCATTTTCCTTACTTCCAGGCCTTTCCATATGCCTTCCACTTAGAATGTCCCCTCTCTCCTTCTGTACCTTTGGCCTTTCACGTTGCCCCTTGAACAAGATACCTAGTTCAACGGTTTTCAGAGTGTGGTCTCTGGACCAACAGCAATGGCATTACCTGGGAACTTGTTAGAAGTACCAATTTTCAAGGCCTGCCCAAGAACTACTGAATCAAAACTCTGAGCATAGAACCGAACAATCTGTGGTTTAACAAGCCCTCCAGGGATATCTCATGCATGCCAAAATCTGAGGACCATTGGCCTAGGCCAGGAGTTGGTAGAGATTTTCTGTCCAAATTAGTTTGGTAAATGTTTTAGGCTTTGAGGACCAAGAGGGAAAATGAAGAATATTATGTGAGTACTTAAAAGCTAAAGAAAAGTCGACAAAATTTTTATTGGTGAAATTTTGAATTTATTTATAGACACAGAAATTTGAATTTCTTATGATATTCATATATCCTGAAATGTTATTCTTACATTTTTTAACCATTTAAAAATGTAAAAACCATTCTTAGCTCATGACTGTACAAAAATGAGTGATGGGTCAGATTAGGCCCACGGGCTGTGGTTTGCCAAATCCTGACCTGCGCTCACGCATCACTAGTTCCCACTACTCTTGAATTTATCAGAGCCTTGAACATCTTGTTTAGTTTTTAGTCATCTGTTTGTGTACCCCTCTCCTTCACTACATCTTCATCTCCTTGTGGGCAGTAATTACACCTCATTAATTTGTATATTGTCAGCAGAAAGTATTGTACCTGGCTCAGTAGTCACTTGTTCAGTGGATAAAGGAAAAAACAAACATATTAGAAAGCAGAGGATACCTCTTTTTCATGGATCTTCCACCACTTTATTTGATATGCTTCCTAATTTTTAAATATATTCTAATGTTACTGTCTTATATAGTCATACTAGGATTATCAAAAGCAAGGAATTAACACTGCTGCAGTGCTGTTAAATAAACTACAGATTTTATTAAGAGTTCATAGATTTTTTTTTAAACCACTTATACCCTTTTGCTTTTCCAAGGTCTGCTCCACAATTCCACATTGCATTTAGATTTCATAGCTCCTTACTCCAATCTGTGTCAGTTCCTCATCTTTCTTTGTTTTTCATGACACCTTTGAAGAGTAATGCTTACTTATCTTGTAGAATGTCTCTAAATTTGGGTTTGTCTAATATTTTCTCATGATTAGATAGAGATGCATTTTTGGCAAGCATCTCAGAAAAATGATGGTGTGCCTTTCTCCATGCATCATGTCAGGCAACTCACACTGTTGATACGTCTTATTACTGGTGATGTTGAACTTGATCTCTTGACTCCGGTGATATCTGTTGGCTGAGCACTATATTAGAAGATCCCACTTCACTTGAAATGCTTCTTAAAACATTTTAATTCCAAACTTAATCTTGAGTAACATAATGTGTGATAAAGTATGATGTCAACAGTTAGCAAAGGGATTTTTTGGATAAAAATAAAATAATTAAACAAAAGGCTAAATAAAAATTTGGTGTCATCGAGCTATTGTTTCAGACATGTGGTGCTGAAAAAAAATTGAAATGTTCTGCCAATATTATCAAAGCATAGCAAAGTTTAAGTTGGACTGGCTTCCTGTCCATACTGTGTTCACACTGAAAAAAAATAAACATGTACCAAACATTAATCTTTTTACTTCAGAATTACACAACACTTTGTATTTCTTTTAGGTACCTTGAGGGAAGGAAGGAAGAAAGATTATAAAAGCAGAAGCTTAGGAGTAGATAGGGCAGTCATGAAGAAGAGTTTTGCTGGAGCAGAGCCATGGCTAGGAAATTGAGTACAAATTCTGAGTCCCTATTTCACTACTGTACATTAGAATATTGAAAGAATAACAAAAAGTTTCAATTTGAAGGTAAATTATGTAAATAAAAGAATAATTTTATATGTTCTTTTTCTACCTACATATTTAAGCGTAATATGTATACAGTCTCTACCTTAAGACTGGTCCGTGATAATGAAGTTGTTTATATATAAAGAGAGTTTTTGTGGAAATTTCACTTGATTCTTTTTTATTACTTTCCTCATCAGACGTGTTTACTGACCACCTACTATGTGGCCAGTGTGGTGCCCAGGCGCTCCATTTTCCTCTAAGAAAAGCAGAAAAGATTTTCTGGAGGAGATCTGGGAACATCTTATGCCCCAGTACACTTTGTACAATTTCCAATTTAGCCATTTAATATTTGGTAGTATATTTACATAGCTGCCGCTCCTCTACTTTGAACTTGAAGTTCCTGTCTTTTCATTTTGATGTACCAAGCATCTGCTCCTAGCACCAGTCAATCGGAAGAGGAGGAAGAGTTAGCAGAAGGGAGATGTGAAGGGAAGAGTATATGTAAAGGTATGATGCTAAGGGAAAGAAGGGTACTTTTGAAAGCCTCTAAACAGTTCAGTCCTGTTGGATTGGGAGGGCTGGCGGTGCAGCTGGAGAGGTCAGATGGACGGGGGAATTAATATGTGCCTTGCATGCTATGCAAACAGATTTAGACTTGACCTGCAAGTGATGGAAGCCATTGAGGCCAGTCCATTATTAGCTAATGAACTCATAGGGAGGATAGCGGAATTATGATAAGAGCGCAACTCAATTTCTGGATCCTTGCGGGCATTGGGCCATGCAGTCAGTAATAAGATTGGAAGTGTGGAATAGAAAGTGTAGGAAGAGAGATTCTTCTCTATTTCTGAGCTCATAGCAAATTCCAGGAAAATGTTTAAATCGGCATAGTTTGCTTTGGCATGTCTGTCTCCTCTTCTGCCCTTCCCACCTCTCCCTGTAGGTGTTCTCTGCTTGTATTCCTTCTTTTCTCCTGCCCCCAAGACCTGGCCACTACACAATTTCCTTCCTACCACAATTCAGAGAATGTAACTTCAACATAAGGATCTCTGCTGGATACTAGGAAGAAAAAATGGGAAAGGTGAGAATGACTGAGAGTCATACTCCAAGACTTTATTTACTTTTATAAAGAGGATGCTTGTAAATCAAAGTGAACCCATAATTGGTGGAATTTCAGGCACTGATTGTCATAAATTGAAGTACAATATATCTGAAAGCTAAAGGGGGGATTCTAAGGGTTTAATGGAAGGCTGTCAGATTCCAAGTTCAGATTCTGTAGCCGTCCTTGCTTTTCACACTTCTTTCTTCTTTCTCTTTTTTCATATCCCACATATTCTAAATGCCTAAACTTTATTCTGTAATACTTATTTTGAACCCCTCGCACCCTGTGTCAGTTGTCATATTTCTAGCCAAAATTAATTGGTTCATAAGGGTTCCAGGAGTTTTGCAAATAGCAGCTGAAAGAACAAAAAGAGCTCTTAGTTGGGTGGGGATGGAGGGAAGTTTGTGGTAGGGGGTGATTAGAAATGTAGGGTTGCAATTACAAGAGTAAAGTCAAGCCTTCTTAGAGTGATCATGAGGCAGTTGCTACATGGAAATGTTATAAGTTGGGTAAAAAAATATATAATTATGTGCAATTCCAAGGCACCAAATAATCTTGGATACATTTTGTTTTGTATTTTGGTGAAACTGCTATTCTTCCCATTATTGCAGAGAATAAATTTAATGATTTGTCTAAGACTCTTCAATTCCAAACTTTAATTTTCATAAACTCTTTTCTGTACATTATTGGTGAAATATTCACAAATTTTTATTATGTTGTGAGTTTATGATTGTGATAACCTACTGATTTCTCCCTTATATCACCCTTTATGAACTAGGTTGCATATTGTTTAGCCTGCAAAATAGTATCCTAAATATCTTCATGAGAAGAATATGTCTTTAGAAATTATTGATAGAATAGTTTTTTTAAACATAAGATAAGGAAGTATCCTGCTCAAATTTGAGAATAAACACAGATTGGTTGAATGTCAGTATAAACCAAACACTTAAGGAGTATTTCTAAATAAAGTGAGTGCATGACATTTTTATATTTACAACTAAATGAGGTGTCATTTCTGGCCTGAATCCATATCGTATGTATTTTATAATTTTTTTTCCAAGAACAATAACATTTCTGATGGGTGAAGCATTTTGACAGCTATTGAAATTGAACAACTAGACTGAATTTTCCCTGGGTATAATAAAAAGAAAGAGACAGAAGTTTAGGTTTTAGGAAGGGATAATACATGGTTTATTAGCTAACTTATATTTAGCTTTATAGTATTGGAGAAAATTTTATAATCACAAAAACATTCTGTCTAACCATAAATCTATGGGTTTTTAAAAAAATACTTTGTCTTACAAAATTCCATTGAAGTGTTTGCATAAATAAAAATATATTTCCTGAGTGTGCTTCAGTTAAAATATTCATTAGAATTCTAATTTGGAGAATTCTGATACAAACAAAAGCTAAGATAAGTATAGAGTTAGGTAGTACTTTTTTAAAACTATGAAGGCTGCTGAAATTGAAATAAATAAAAATTTTAAATTTAATCAAAATTTGTTAAGCATCTATTTACTTCTAGAATGGTTGTTTCCAAAAAAAAAAATTGTATAGAAATTTAAGAGAAAGTGATTCATTGATACAGGTGATCAAGTCTGGACTTGTAAGGACAATTGTCACTGTAACAGTTTTGACTTGTAGTGTCCAGCCCTTAGAATTTTCTTATTTCCTTCCAAAGTTGTTCTGGTAAGGGCGATTATTTGGTTGTGGAGTTCAAACAATATGAATTTACTTATCACCAAGCATTGATAATTGAGCTGTAAATTTTCAGCAATAAGATGATTTATATATGCTTTGTTTAAAAAAAACTTTTATTAAATTAGTATATAATCTAAATAGTGGTCTTTGTAAAAAGTGGGTAAAAAGATACACAATGTGGAGGCAAGAGTTAAATCAAATCACTTAGCACACTATTATACTTAAAAATTGATTCATGTAACTAAATATTAGTAATCATATACATACATTCATCTTGATTCCATCTTTCCTATGTCCTTGAAATATGTAGAGTCTAGTTGTATACATTTCTGTGGGTTCTGCTTATTTCCTGAGACTTTTTAGATCTTGTGAGTTGCAGCTTCACAATTTTTTTACTATGAAAAATTTTTGATTGCGTTAACTCTTCTAACTGATCTTGTTTTAAATGTAATGTATTTCCTACAGTCTAATCTTTTATTGTACTGGTTACAAACTACTGTTTTACTTAGTGAGAATGAACAAGATGTACTCTGCAGCTAATTTTATATAGACTGACACTAATCAGAATTTTGTCACCAATTCTATTGACTTTCAGTGTTTCCCTTTTAGGAAAGAAGATCATATAGCTATTTTTATATTTGCTATTTCTTAACTTTAATTCTAGCCACCGTCTTCTTTTTTGTGTAATAACTTTATTAGCAATGTGTATTTTAATTGACTTCTCTTCAGTTTATAATTTTGCATTTTATCAGTATAAACTATATCATAAAAGACCTTTATCCTATATCCTTTTGACATTTTCACACATGTTAAATAGGTAAAATTGAGAACACAATGTTTTTATCCAAAAGAAGCATATATATTTCTGTTACTTTTTAAATTTATGCCATTATGCATCAAAGTTTATTATGTATAAAGTAAATATACATTTTTACTTATATTAAGAATGGAAAAGATGACATAAAATAAACACTTAGATAAAAATCGATATGGACTGTAAAAGTACATGCAAATTAAATGTTCAACGTTAAAGTAAGATGGCTCCCCAAAAGATAGTAAATGATATATCAGGGAAGAGAGAATGATGATTTAAAAAATCTTTTTTAACAACAAGCTTTCTTTAGGTAGTAGTTGCATTACTCAAGAAAGGTTCAATTTATAATATTGTAGAGTTAATTATACCCATTTTGGAAGCATAGGACTAGATTAGAGAAGAATATAAATTTTAAATAAATAGACACAATCAAAATGTAAGAATTGAAGGTATATATGCTAAAGATATAGAAGGCTTGAAACTGAAACATTACTAATGAATATGTGGGAGAACATAAAACGTGCAGGAAAAAGTAGTGAGCATCCTGAAAAAAGAAAAGGAGAAAAAAAAATGATCCTGGTAATTATAGACCAGTCAGCTTAACTTTGATACCAAGGCAGATACTAGAGCAAATCATCAAGCAATCAATTTACAATCATCTAGAAGAGCAAAAGTTAGTGGGTAGCAACCAACACGGTTTTGTGAAGAGCAAATTGTGCCAGGCCAATTTAATTTCCTTCTATGATAGAGTGACAGGCCATGTAGATAAGGGCAAAGTAATAGATGTAATCTATCTGGACTTCAGAAACGCTTTTGATTCCTCTCCACATGACATTCTCATCAACAAGCGAGGAAGATATGGTCTAGACCATACTTTGGTTAGTTGAGTGCTCAGTTGTCTGTGGATTCATACTCCATGGTTGATAATCAGCCATCATCCATAGGGACCCTATAGATTGGCATACAGGCAGGTTGGTATCTTTTATAAAACCAGTTATGTTTCCTTTGACGAAGATGGAATTAGACTGGCATAGAGACACATTAAGCCAAATCTTTTTTATAATAGAAAGAGAGCCCGACGTCATCAGCATCTTGTATCTCATAGGCACATCTAAAAGGTGATAGTCCAGGGAATGAATAACAGACGAATAAAGCTATCAGTTTTACTGATTATTTCAATCATAACTCTTGGTCCAAGGTGTGTGAGTGGTGGTGTCAGATGACTTTTGGTATTCTGATGGGCTCCCTGAGAATAAATTATCTTCTTAAACTCAATAGAAAGCATACTCAAAGGAAGCAACTAGAAGAGAGTAGAGGAGGGCTTTTATATTAAGCAGGAAGGAATGTTGATATTAAAATGACCCAGAAATAGCTGAATGGAGCACCTTTATCATGACCTAGATCATAGATTTGAGAACATTTAGTTTACAGATCATATGATGGTGAGCAGTAAAAAAATTGTTAGTAACTTTGTAGATAAGAAAAAAATTTCTAAACAATTTTGATATTTTGTGAAAATAGTCTATGGAAAAAAACAAGATAAAGGTCATGGGAATGAAACAGATTAAAGATAGGAAAAAAGACTGGCTCTTCACACTGGGAACTGGTTCCAAAATATCAGTGAGCCATACTTAGATAACTGTGAGCAGGGTCATGTGATAATATTCTTAGTGAATTAACCGGAGAGTGCCATGAAAACTAAACATTCTCGAATTTATTTGTAGAGCAGAAACAATAAAAATTAATGTTTATTAGCACACAGTTCCACTGAATAGTGACAAGCACTCTTTAAGGAAGGTATTATTTATCTGCGTTTTATAGTGCCTCATTTAAAGCTATTTGAGTAGAAGAGGTATGTAGTAGAGGAGGGAAACATGTTCTTAGTAGAACCTACATTGATGATGACCTAGAAAACGATGGCTTTTAAGTGTTTCAGTGGTTAACCTAACTCCTTGGTTCACAGCAGATGGACTTTGAAGCTTAGCAGTCACTGCAGTCTCTGTTGGGTATTCATCCTGTTTTGTGGCACCATTTGGACCCTGTGATTTTATGAATAACATTCCCCTGCAGATAGTTTATTAGAGCTGCTGTTATTTTAAAAAACGTTCGTATTCTGTGGATTCTCAAGAAATAACCAGCAGGGCTTTCTTAGAGATAACTCCCCTAGGATTAAATCCAAGGGAGTGGTTCTTAAACATTTTTCTTCCACAACTCCCTGAGAGTTCCTGCCAAGAGCACTGCCCATTTCATCCCTCTTAATTGCATACAGGAAGACAGAAGAGGATATTATCATCTCGTCTTTATTTAGTCTAGGGGAACACAAGATTGCTCAGTGAATATGGTTGACAGAGAGTTGATAAGCAGTAGCGAGAGCAGAGGAGAAATGGAAGACGTTCGGAGACAGACAGATACTGCCATCACTGTTAACAAGTGTGACAAACTTTGGCTCCATTTCCCTCACGTAATTTGTAATTTCCTAGTGATGTGTAGAAAAATTACGGTTCCTAAATTTAAGAAACTCTTCAAAGAGAAATCACAGAAGCGATGGCATCGGAACTTCAAGAGCCTTCTTAAATCGGATATGATTAACCAAAGCAGGGCCAGAGTGCTTTTTAATTTGACTTTTATGATATGTTTTCAGTTCCTGGCCTGAGTCAAAACACCGTTAAGTTAAGCAGATGTTGATATAACATGTAGAAATAGGGATGTTGTGACAATGCAAAGTTAGTGATGGCTTTAGGATCATGGATTTAGCACATGAGCTGGTATATGGCAACCTTGTTCTAACACCATCTTATAATGATTTCTAGCTAGGAATAGATCTTTCTAGTCCTTACTTTCACACACCTTATTGAATTCTTACCTTTATTATATTTACTTGGGTTCCTAAGGAAGGGAAAATTTTAAAAAGAACAAATATATAGTATCTAATTATATTTCTCATAAATTATCAGAATACTAGTGTTTTCTTACTGGGAATTAATTTTTAAAATTTCAAAAAGAAAAAAGTATCTATAATAATAAATTATTACCAATGGTGGCTTTAAAACAAACATTGTTGACTATATGTAAAAATGTCGGTCTAATTTGTATGTATGAAGTAATGCTAGACAGCCAGACACAGCGTGGTCCTGGAATCACACAGACCTGGAGGGTGTGGATCCTGATTCTTGACCATTATCTGAGGTTTCTGAGCCTTAGGTTTTTGAGCTGCAAAATAAAAGCAATTGTATTTACTCTGTAAGGTTGACTGCAGCGAGAATTAAAAGAGCTAATATATTTAAGAAGAAACAAACCTCTCATTCAGTGCACACCCAGTAGGTCCTTTGTAACAGGTAACTACTACCTCTGCTACTACCCCTAGCAGCACTTTGTCAGTATGAAAAAAATACCAACAACAGAATGTTTTAGAACTGTAACTTTCAGTCAGATCGATTTGGGTCTGGGGAAACACACAGACGGCTAATACATACAGGAATGTATGGCCATTTAATTTATTTCTACATTCATTCATCATATAGATATAAACTCAAAATCATGTTTGTTTTAGAACATCTTAAACTTATGGAGGAAAATAGCCCCAAACAAGAAATGCATATTAAATGATGTCTAAACATACTTTTCTAATAACATTCCAGTGAAGTCAGTAATATCAAAATATATTTGGCTTTGGCTGTTTCTTGAATTAATCAAATGCTACCTTGTTTCACTAAAAACCCTATAATTAAGAAAGATTCCAGTGTGTGTTACACCTCAAATCTTCTTACTACTTCTTTCAGAAGATTGGTAGAGCTGAACTAATGATTAATCAGTGGTAATCAATGACATATATATATATATGACATATATATATATAGCCAACTTATATACAAAAGGCAATACAATGTGATACCATAAATCTACTTTATGTCCATTGTATAAGGAAATTTTAAAGTTTCAAATTCCAATAATAGTAAAATATGACATAAAATATATGAAGAATATTTTGGCCTGTGTTTGACAGAAATATTTTACCGAGGAAGAACGTATTGTAATTCTTTCTTCAACTGTATGATATTTTTTTAAACATGAATAAATCTGTTTCCAAATCACACACAGTGAAGAAGCAAAAAAAAAGTGCCTTCCCCAAAGTCAAGTGTAAAGAAGCACTGTAAATATTGTGAATAAATGTCACCCCCTCACAGTACTAATCAATGGGGAAATAAAGCATGTCTCTTATCTTTTTTGGCATAATTTAAGATAGTTTGTTATTTTGGAGCAGCAAGCAGAGCACTTGTTAGATATCATCATTTGGTCACAGATTTGTAAATATATCAGTTCTGTGCCGAGAGAAGGATTATCCTCAACCTACTCCACTGAAAATAATCACAGATATATTCATAAGTGTTTTGAACATGCAACTTTCATCAGGTTTTCACCTATATTCACATAGACACACAGAGCTTATTATTAGGATTTATTTTCCAAGTATTTTATAATATTTGATTCTAAATTTTCTCCATGATGAGGTAGAAACTTCTAGTTCAGATTTCTAAGAAAAATTAAATGTAATTTTAAAAAAGAAAACTGCTTTATATTTTAAACATTTTCCTTTCCAGCTCCTGAACCTCTCTCAAAGGTTTCTTGCCTTGGAACTATTTTGTTCTGTTGTCTGGAACTTTGAGAAAAATTATTAAGTAAAATTGCATACGTTATGTTTTATTACTTATAAGAGACATTATCAGTAAAAGGTTCATTGAATTATTTTTACATAAATATTTCAACATAGATAGTAAAGAAAATATAAAAACACATAAATCAGCATGGTTGAGGCAGATTCCTTTAAGAGGTATATTAATAAGAGACAGTTTTGGAAAAGTTGAGAGATGAGAGCTGAGGGAATCCATGTATGTCAGACCAAGGCCAAGTTTAAAATTCATTCAAACAAATATTTTATTATGAGTAGTATTAATAAGATGATATTATACTTTTTAACCTAAGAGCTCCTGCGTAGACTTACCTAAGAGAAAATCATAATCTACCTGAATTAGCATTTACCACATATTCACATTTTAAAATATATCTTGTGTCTCTGGAATGCTCCAGTCCACACAAATCATTGACTGCAAGTGATCCCAGACTGGGGGTGAATACCTGTCTGTCATCAAACCACCTGAGAACTGCCTCTTGAGTCCTTGGATCCAAAGATGAGGTAATTAGTTCGGCAGTATCACATATTGAGAAGGAATATGGGGATAGGTTACAAGTTCAGACTTTGCATCTAACCAACCCCAGTGATTTGGGGCAAGTCATTTAATCCAGTTGAACCTCAATTTATTCATCATAATTTGGTGGTAAGATTGCCTATCTCAAAGTGGTACATGTGAAGTTCAAATATGAAAAGTGACAGCACGATGTAAACTGTAAAGTGCAATAAAACGTCATGTACCATTCGGCACAATAAAATAGCTTCTACTGGAGTAGAGAGTAAAATACGTCATGGCCTAAACCAACTGTACTCCATTTCATTCTCATTTGGTTTGACCACAGAGCACTGAGATGGTCCCGCCAACAACATGAACGTCTTGTTTGGTTGCAGGTTCAATTGGATGACTTCTGATTAAGAGGAGAAAACAGTAACCCTGCCCACCCCCTCCCATCACCACCACTCTGTCTAATCATAAAACTGAATTAGGATGTATTCTTGAGAGTAATTGAAACTGATGAGTAGGTTGGGTTGATTGGAGACTCTTTGTGGTGGTGGAAGATTAAGGATTTCCTTAGATTGAAACAAGGTATAAATAAAATTTATTGGAGAAGAAAAAGTTCTTTGTCAAGGAAGGAAAGAGGGGGGAGTTTCCAGGCTGCTCAGAGTGCCAAGGAACGACAAGGTCTTCAACTGAGAAGCTGTAGAATTCCAGATGCTTCCAAGAAAGTCTTACACCACTTCATATTATAGTTTAACAATTAATCGCATAGCATTTCGAGGGAGCATCCAGTTTCTCTAGGAGAATACTTCACTGTTTACAGCAGCAACATGACATCTGATAACACGAGAGGTCCTTTTGGCAGCTGCCAGAGCACCAGTCTAACCAGTAATGCACAGTTTCCTGGCCGCGTCACTGATTCCTGTTGGAAACTTATCAGCTTCTGTCTCTCGCAGCAGAATCCTGACTGATAAGAGAAGAGGCTCATCTGCTGGTAGTCGACGCCCACCCCCCCTCAGTTTATCAGCTCCGGACCAGTTCATAAATCAGTCTGTGGGAGTTGTTGTGGGTTTTTTTTTTTTTTTTTTGGTTTGGTTTTATCAAAATGTATTTCTCTCATTGTAACAGTTAATACTTTAATAAGAGAACTTACCCAGGGACATTAGGACGTTAGTTAGAGACATTTTGCAGGCGCCTCCTCCCTTGTCAGTGACAAGGTAAGGTAATCCTATACACAGGCTGCTATTGTGAGCTGAGAAACTGGCCTCCTTCACTGCCAGAGACCAGATGCACCTCTCTCTATCCTAATCTGTAAACGACTTAAAGGAGCCTTATCTCGGGGCTCTTCGGCTTCATTTCATGCTTGATTTACTTTAATTTGTCTGATAGGGCACAAGGATTTGGAGACAGCCCATCTTTCTGCAGAAAACGTTCAGATTTTTTTTTTTCCCTGGCATTGTTGTGTTAGGGTTTGGGATTTTTTTTTTTTTTTGAAAAATTTTTTTAAATGTGGAAGAAATCTTGCTCCAGTGCAGCAAGCTGCTTGAGTGTGTTTAGATTTAAGCTACCCCAGCAGAAAAGAGTTTGTGAAGTGGTGTGATTGTGTGATGGGCCCCATTTACATTGAAATCACATTATGCGATATATCAGGATTCCTGAAGGGAGCGGTGCAGTAGAGCGCTGGGCCCACAAGATACTTTGAAAGGCCTATATATAGCTGCAACAATTGATAGGAGATTTTACAGGAGACTTTATAAATATGTAAATAGGCGTTATCTGATTGGGTTCTGTGGCTACACATCTGTACCTCAAAGGAAGCAGAGCTGTGAGAACTACCAGGAAAACAGTAGTTTGCATTCTAAGTGAGTCTGAGAAATAGAAATGTTTCCCGGGTTGACAGCAGGTCAGGGTGCAGGCATTTTGCATACCTTGGAGGGGAAGCTTCCGTGCCGAGGAAGGGATCCCTTCCTTCTCCCAGAAAGGGAGACTCTCCACTCCCAGAGTTTGCATTTGTTTTATAACTGCTCAGATCGGTAGCTGTTGACCTTTCACCCTTCTTGTTATTTCTTTAAATTGTTCATGCGATATGGTGCCAGGGGGAATCGCTCTTCCGTTTTTCGCATTTTAAAAAATGTACTTGCAGTGACCCAAGGGAAAGAAAATAAAGTCTTTGGTACATTGATCCCTTGATAAGTTATTTCCTAAATGAAAATGGAAATACTATTAAAGCAGTAATAATGTTCCATCTTAATAGTTGAGGAGTCAATAAATGGCTCCCATGTGCTTCATTAAGGATCTTAATGAAGCCATTTTTGATGGCTGAACTTTACATTATCCTTTTTTTCTGTTCTTTTCTCTCTTTATTTTTTTTAAACTAGGAGTCATTTAAGGCAGGGAAGTAGTAGGTATGAAACATTTTCTTCGTATTGAGATAGTTGCCACTGCTATAATAAAATGAATGGTAATTTGAGGGGGGTAAATTCTTATGCAGAAGATAAAGTGCAAGGATTACTTTTCATGTAGTACATATTTAAAATAAAGTAGGCATGTTTGATCAGTAACATGTTCATACAGTTAGCAGATATGTTCCCTGGCCAGTCTATCTTTTTGTATTCTGTGGTCATTCAGACACGGGATACGTATATATATATATATATATATATATATATATATATATATATATATATTAGAGTGATCTGAAATGCCTCCATCGAGTCACAGAGCAATAACTGAGATTAACCAGTACTAGTTCAACTTCTACAGCTTTCCGCACCACTTGATACTGAGCTGTTGTTACCCTTTATGCAATCTTATGCCTCTTTTTCCTTTGCCATAGAAGAAGCTATGATTTCAGCCTTCTGTATCTAAATAAGTGGCCTCGGAGACCGTTGAAGAGCTAAGTCACCTCACCCCCCAATGTGGGGTATTAGTATAAAATGACTTTCAACAATTTACTTTCAAAAATCCAGTGAAAACAAAAAACATCTTTATTGTTGGGGAACACTCCTTGCAGACAGGTTAGTTGGGCGATTTGGGCACATCCAGCAAGGGGCTGTGTGTCTTTTTTTAGCTTCCAAGTTATCACTTCACTTTTGAATCTTATCTCGTAGATGATTCTCTATAATGAAATGATGGCGAATACTCTTCAGTCAGGAAATAAAGTAATTGATTATGGTTAAAAATATACAAAAGGTATGTTCCCTCTCTGCTTCTGATCTCCCCCATCCCCAATTCTCAGCAAAGGCCTCTAGGTGCCATGACATAATTCAGGTATTTAGAATTTCTTTCTGACATTTTTGTGGAGAGGTTTCAGAACAGTTCTGAGGAGAATGTATTGGCTTATTCAAGTCAACAATAGTCTAAAGCACCCCTTCCAGTGGCAGTATAATAGTCAGGTTTCCAGTTAGGAAGAACGGGATTGCAGACTTTGGCACTGGGTGAGGGTACGGAGGGGCTGGATTGACCCACTGATGCCTCAACAATGTCTAACCCTTTATACTCCACAAGCAGGTCTCCAAAGATGGAAGACTTATAAGGTCTCAAAATATGTCCACTGCCTAAAAATTTTACCCTTATCTTAGGAATTTGTGTACTGACTTCAGAGTGCTTAGGTGTCTGTGGTAAGTCTCACTGGTACTTGCCTGGTGTTTGAGACAGGGCTGCAGGCAGTGCAGAACTCCTTTTTGCAAGCCTGCATGTAGCACTCAGGCATGTGCAGTCAGTGCCCGGACCAACCACTGAAGCTGAATCTGCTTCCAGAGCAAGAATGGTCCTCTCAACTGGTGGGTCATGGCCAAATCGGCCTGGTGGGGGAGCATCTATTGTTGATGTTCTCTGCCTGTCCATTGACAGCCCCTCGCCGTTCAGCAGCTTCTGCTTTCACTAGCTCCACACTCAGCCAGATGCTGAGCTTCCCATCTTTTGTTCACTTTCTCATTTACAAACAAATTTTCTCCCAAGAAAGATTCTGATAAAGCTGTCCACACTGAGAGGTAAATAAATGATGAAGTGTAAGTTACTATCTCTTTCAGGCCCATTTGTATTATAGCAGGTATCAAGAAGAAATGCCAAATATATATATATGTTTCTATGGTAGAGAAATGGGCAAGTATTTCTCAGTTCTCTACCTAGAAGGTGATTGCCAGAGCCAACCCAATTTATGGTGGTGATTGTCATGAGCTTATGTTTTATTTTGACTCTAGGGAATGCTGTTTATGTTCAGTGGACACAGTAGTATTCGACTTAGATGCCTTCTGAACTATTCACTCTGTTGATCTAATACCAACTTTTCTGGAATTTTAGTGGGTGAATTATTTCAGTGGGTAAGAGTTTAGTACTGAAAGGTCAAATAATCCAGTATAAACTAGTAATTTCTTTAGAGGAAAAAGCCTTTCTTTTAAGGTCACAAAATTTTACCTGAACCATTAGCTACAGCCGTTACATAGTCTTCATTATAGAAATCACTTGAACTGTGCAGATCAAATGAGTAATCCAGAGCCAGCAAGCCAATTGTATTGGCATACAAGAGTGAACTTTGTACACAAAAAGCCATAAATATTATATTCTTGAAATGACCTTAAGATATTGAGAGTTCTATATTAGGCTAAATTATTGGGATGTTTTGGAAAATAATAGCATTTACATATCTTACATGGGAAGAGCATGGCTGTTGAAATCAGATGGTCATGGGTTCAAATTTCAGCTTTAACCCTTGTACCCTGGTTGACCTTCAGTCTCATTTCCTCTTCTACAAAATGGGAATAATACTAAGTACCTGACAGATGGTTGAGATTGAATGCAGTATTGTTTTGTAAAACATTAAGTACTATGTTTGACACGTGGAAAACATTCTATGAATAGTGGGTACAGTCGTAATGATGAAAAAAATCAGGTTTTGCATTTTATATCACTGGTTGTATATTTCCACATAAAATCAGTAGTCAATCGTGTATTATAAATTTCTCCTTTTCTCTGGCTTTTAAGTGCTTTTTGATAAATGAAAACTTCAGAAGTTTTATTTATGTTAAAGGGTGGATGTGTTTTAAAAAGGATTGTAGAAAGAAAAATACACCTTTAAAATTTTGAATGATTTAATATGCATGATTAGCTTTATAAATGTCAGAGAAGTATATTGTTTGCTTTTCTGTAAATTAATTGGTCAGATAACCATATCTTTGATGTAAGGCAGTAAAGCCAAAAGAGAATGTTATTTTTTCTAAGGTGGCGGTAGGTTGATCTTACCATAAGAATTTTAGTAGGGAAGGCAGTATTGGGAGATTTTTATATCAGCCTACATATCATATGCCAAAAGTACATATATATGCGTGTGTGTGTGTGCATGTTATAATATTTTTCTTTTTTGTACTTTTAAAATATAGAAATAGCTTCAGTTTCCCTCGTTAAATCATGGCTTTGTGATCTCTATGAGGATACTATTATCCTAATTGAAAGTCTGCTTTCCTGATGAGAGAGTTTCAGCAAGCTCATTAGCTTTTGTGCTTTCTGTTGTGAAATGGAGAAACTAACATGCAAAATAGCTGGTAAATAAGAAAGAGGCACTACTGGTAATAGACAGAAGCAGGTGAGTCAGATTGGTAAATTACATTTTTCTTCAGATTGGACATAATTTTCTATACTAGATATTTGTCAAAGCCCTCTATGAATTCCAGCTTCTGTCTTTTCTTATATTTATGGTTTCACTAAAATCCTCAGGTAGCGAAATACCTGCACTCATGAATCATTTGCAGATAATAGTGGTTCAGACACTCTCTGTCCAAATTGATAATGGGTATCTGATCCAAAGCAATGCCTATTTTTTAAGGTCTATATAAAGAGTTCATGGGGGAAAAAAAATCCCTTTTCCTCCGATCTCATGTTCATTATCACATCCAGTAGTTAGTATCCTAGATGTAGAAATGTAGAATAAGGCAAACTAGAGAGCTGCTCTATTGTTTGAGTCTCCAAATTACTCTATAAAAAGCACATCTATTCCAGACAGAATCCCTGTACACTTTGTGCTATTAGCGCTCTTACGAAAAATGGAGGTTATATTTACCTTTCTCCTTCATGTCTGCATCCTTCCTCAAGTATTTGAATCATTATTTAGGAAACTGTATTTTTAAACTTCTAAAAGATTTTCACTTATTAAAGTTTTCATATATGCTTTACAAAAGACATTGAATTTGTTTGTAATATTTAGTATATTTTTAAAAGAGCTAACATAGTCCATTTTATTAAGGTGTAGATTGACTTATTTGAACTGTTTTCTAAGGGTAGAATAGATAATTCCTTTCAGAGAGTAATGATGCTTTAATCACTAGCTCTCAATATACGGTGTGCATTAGTGACCATGGGAAATAGTGAAAAATGTAGATTCCTTGATTATACCCATAAAGACTTGCAATGAATTGGTCTAGATAGATAGATAGACAGACAGACAGAGGAAAGCCAGAGAGTTGTGATGCAGATAGCACTTAGATAAACATTGAGGTCTTAGAGACACCATTGACTTTCTGACAGAGATTGTACGCTGATGAATTACAGTTTCCGATTTACATATGTAGCCTACATGTATCTGGTATCACTAAGCAGATGCCTAGAGTGTACTGTGACTGTGAACAACATAAATTCCTCACAATCTCCAGTCTCTTGTTCAGCTCTCCTGGTCGTTGTGGGAAGTCTCACTGTGAACACTGCATCTCATTTCCTTGCCACACACATGTTGTTCCCTGTGTTTGAAGTACGCTCTTCTGTTCCCCCTTTTCTGAGCCTCACCTCAACTGTTGCCTCCCAGGCAAGTTCTCCGGACCTTCCTCAGGGTCTCCATCTTTAGAGTTCTCATCCTACCATGTGCTCTTCTTTCCAGCACTTGTCACAGTTGCAATTCGTGTGTGATGTTGGATTATTGCTTGTCTTTCTCAGTAGACTCAAAAGCTTAGTAGGACACAGACTAGGACTTACTTCTCGTTTGTTGGTTTCTGGTTGTATTCCCAGAGCTTAATACAGGGCTTGCACATAGTAGGCTCTTAGTCAATATTGATAGGAATAAATACATTAAAGGAACCCCTCATCTCACCCTCTGTTAAAGATACCTAAGTTTATTAAAGTTATGGATTATGTGAATGGTTGTTTGAAAGACCAGGGGTAACATTAGCATCTTTAGTAACTCAGTAAACGTGAGAGCCCCAGAAGGTAAGTGCTGAGACAAGAGAGAATGTGCACTAAACAATATCTCTATTTAAAACTGTTGAACTGTTAGTGCCAAATATACTTAACTATTGATTAGTTTCATTTTTATTTACTTTTTAAATGTTATTTATTTATTTATTTGGCTGTGTTGGGTCTTCGTTGCTGCGCGCGGGCTTTCTCTAGTTGCTGTGAGCGGGGGATACTCTTTGTTGTGGTGCGCGGGCTTCTCATTGCGGTAGCTTCTCTTGTTGCGGAGCACGGGCTCTAGGCACACGGGCTTCAGCAGTTGTGGCACGTGGGCTCAGTAGTTGTGGCTCACGGGCTCTAGAGCGCAGGCTCAGTAGTTGTGGCACATGGGCTTATTTGCTCCACGGCATGTGGGATCTTCCCGGACCAGGGCTTGAATCCGTGTTCCCTGCATTGGCAGGCAGATTCTTAACCACCGTGCCACCAGAGAAGTCCCTTGATTACTTTTAAATAAGAAGATATGTTGTTAAGGTAAAAAGTTTTGATATACATTCAGTTTTTTTTCTCATGTAAATCTTGCTTGTGGTATTAGAAATGCTTAACTCTGATAGCACTGTCCATCTTCTCTTCAGGAGGCTTTGATAGGTTAAAGATGAGGATCAAGTATTGTGTACTATGCGTCAGGCACTGTGTTTATACTTTGCATGTAATTTTCCACTTGATCTTCACAACTATCCTGTGAGTAGCAAGGAGTAACATCAAAAGCCCGGGGGGGGGGGGGCGGGGGAAGCCCCAGGGAACAACCGTTGACTCAAAATCATATCTAATTTTTTTAGCTAATATTTTGTTTTGTTTTGTTTTAGATTCCTACACTAAAATCCTCAGCCCCTCCTCTTTTACTCTTATATTATTTAGAAAATGTTTGTAAATAAATGCTGGAGAGGGTGTGGAGAAAAGGGAACTCTCTTGTACTGTTGGTGGGAATGTAAATTGATACAACCACTATGGAGAATAGTGTGGAGGTTCCTTAAAAAACTAAAAATAGAACTACCATATGACCCAGCAATCCCACTACTGGGCATATACCCTGAGAAAACCATAATTCAAAAAGAGGCATGTACCGCAGTGTTCACTGCAGCATTATTTACAATAGCCAGGACATGGAAGCAACCTAATTGTCCATCCACAGATGAATGGATAAAGAAGATGTGGCACATATAAACAATGGAATATTACTCGACCATAAAAAGAAACAAAACTGAGTTATTTGTAGTGAGGTGGATCGACCTAGAGTCTGTCATACAGAGTGAAGTAAGTCAAAAAGAGAAAAACAAATACCATATGCTAACACATATATATGGAATCTTAAAAAAAAAAAAAAAAGATTCTGATGACACAGACGTAGAGAATGGAATTGAGGATGTGGGGAGCGGGAAGGGTAAGCTGGGATGAGGTGAGAGAGTGGAATGGACATATATACACTACCAAATGGAAAATAGCTAGCTAGTGGGAAGCAGCTGCATAGCACAGGGAGATCAGCTCGGTGCTCTGTGTCCACCTAGAGGGGTGGGATAGGGAGGGTGGGAGGCAGATGCAAGAGGGAGGGATATGGGGACATATGTATACATATAGCTGATTCACTTTGTTATACAGCAGAAACTAACACTACATTGTAAAGCAATTATACTCCAATAAAGATGTTAAAAATATTCGTAACAAACAACAAAGTCTTATGAATAATATAGAGAAAGGACTGGTTTACATAACTGAAAATGCCAAAGGATCATGATGCCTTTAGGGTGCAGCCTCTGGTTCTTTGCTAATCTCCTGGCTCTACCCTATTTAGGGTTTCAGCTGCATTCTTAGATTAGTTTTCTTCGTGGTAGCAAAAATGTCTTTACACACACACTACACAGCCCAGAGCTAAGGAACTCTTATGTCTAGGCATTTTTTACAGAAGACTTGACATTGATTTTGATCGCTCTGGCTTGAATTGCATGTCAACTTGAGCCAATCAAGAAGCATTATGGAAGAGAGAAGGAATAGTCTTAGTCATGTCCCATGTGGTACCCCTACTGAGACAGGAGGGAATCAGTTTTTCTTAAACCACATAGAAATTATACGAACAGAGGGAAGGAATGGATTCTGGGAGGGCAACCCATGTATTAGCTTGTGTCCTCTTAAAAAGTGCTTAATTAGTGGGAATGTAAGCAATAGTGTAGGATAAATATGTTTGGAGACAATTAATATTTGAAAATGATGTTCTTATCTGGATATACTTTTAGACAGCCCTACACAATGAGAGTTTAAAAAAAACTGTGTTTTTAATCTTTGAGAAGTTTGGTCTTTATTAATTGAGATTGAGCAGCATTTAAGGAAAACACCTACCTGATGGCTCAGGCTGTCCTTAAGGTGGCCGTGTATTTGAATATTTATAATGATTAAATAAATATTTTATAGCACATGGAATAGTGCTATTTGACTAATTGTTTCTCTTTTCTCTCCTTTGACAGTAATGTTTGCTACCCTGTATGTCTAATGCAGTTGTTATAGAATTGATAGATATAATAGTAAACATTTATAGAGAGCTATGTGTCCAGCATTGTTCCAGAGTATTATCTGTAATCTTCACCACATTCCAGCGAAATAGGCACAACTACCCCCAATTTCCAGGCAAAGAAACTGAGGTCCCACAGTTAGTAACGGTAATGTAGGGTTGCACACACACACACACCTTCTGCTCTAGAGCTCTAGAGCTCTAGTGTCCATCAACAGATGACTGATAGAGAAGATGTTGTGTGTATAAATACACATATACACAGTAGAATATCACTCAGCTATAAAAAAAAAAAAAGAAGAGTACAATCTTATCATTTGCAACAACATGGCTGAACCTGGAAGGGATTAAGCTTAGTGAAATATGTCAGACAGAGAAAGACAAACGCTGTGTTTTCACTTATATGTGGAATCTAAAATACAAAGCAGATTAACAAATATAACAAAACGGAAACAGATTCACAGATACAGAGAACAAACTAGTGTTGCCAGAAGGAGGAGTGGTGGGTGGATGGCAAAATAGGTGAAAGGGCTTAAGAGGTACAAACTACCAGTTATAAAATAAATGAGTCACAGAGATGTAATGTACAACACAGGGAATATAGTCAATAATATTATAATCACGTTGTATGGAGAATAATCTATAAAAACTTTGAATCACTACTGTTGTGTACCTGAAACTAATATACTGTCGTAAGTCAACTATACTTCAATAAAATTTAAAATAAAATTAAATAAATAAAACAAGTTTTGTAGGGCTGCTCACTACGCTTCAGTAATTTACTTGAGAACAAAGAATATGGAATAGCATCACATCATGGATTTAAGCATGTTTTGATATTTGCACTAAATCATAGTAAGGTTTAACTAGATCACCATTGTCAAAGATAATAATTGTTGAGTCTTAAGTGACAAAATGTTTTGGTTGAGACCGTTAGTTTCAGTGAATGAATTCTTTGGCAAGAGGGGTCCTAACTCATTTTTGTTAAATATAGTCAACATGGCCTTTGTTACTATGAAAAGTGATTCTCCTTGACAACTTGATGATATAAAAAAAAAACAATCATTCTTTATAACCTTGATAATTGTTTGTCCCTCTTTTAGAATTAGCCAATATTTACTCCATTACCATAACACAGATACTAACAAAATAATTGATGAAATATTTTTCCCTGAAAATTTTGGGAACAAGTTGATTTTATCTCAGTTAATTCAGTCAAAGGCACTCTGAATATTGATAACACCTTTGTCATCTCATAGACACCTCTTTTGTAACTATCCAAGAATTTGGAAAAATAAATGCCATCTTTGAAGAGGGGCAGACCACAATTGTAACTGATATATTTATCTATTTGTCACCCTTTCCATCTGTGTTTACAAACCATGCCTACACACCTGTGAGTCATCAGCATGCTTGAACCGGAGCCTCTACTGCCGTTTCCTTGTGCTTACTGGATCTATTATCATAGATACGATTATACTTCATCTTTTTAGCTCAGATGGATAGCAACTCCCCTTTCATGGTAGAATTTATTTATTTAAATTAAAGTTTAATTTCACTTGTAGATTTGATAAAACGTTTGCTCTCTGTTGATTTAGTCTTCTCAAATGTCCAAACATTTTTATAGTTTTACACGTCTCTCATGCATGAAAAATTGTGAATGTATGTGTTGATTTGCTGGAAATGAGTCATGCACTGAAATCATGCAGATTCCTTTGTGTTGTTACAACCATATAAGTGCTATAAGCAGAGAAGGAAAATAGGTGGAGTTGGCCTGAAAGGAGGTGTTTTCAGTGGCAACAAGTTCTTTTAAATGTAATTGTTATGAAGGAAAAGCCTAGTTGAACACTACGCACATTTAAAAAATATGTGCTAGACTAGTAAGACAGTGTAGTATTCCTTAAACCACTTTTGATTTCTACATTTTGGAACATGGGCAATGCTGAGACTTTTGAGATTGAAATAGAGCACACTTTTTTAAAAAGTTATAAATTACTTTGTGATATACCTGATGACAATTATGCAGACGTGAGGAAATATAGTGAAAGGATAGCAAAGTGTTTGGATATTTGTTGGTTAAGGGCAACTTTGCTTTAGGATTTGGGGACAAGAATAATAAATATAGTTAATATTTATTAAGTGCTTACTGTGTACCACACACCATTCTACAATGCAAATATAAATAAATTATTTAATCCTCTCAACAACTTCATGGGGTAAGTATGATTATCATCTCCATTTTATAGATGAAGAAATTGGGGCCCAACAAGGTTCAGTACCCTGTCCAATGTTGCATAGCTAATAAATAGCTAATCTGAGATTCAAATCCATTTCCAGGACCCATGTACTTAAGATATTATGCTATGATGTATAATTGGTGTGATTAGTACAAAAAGTATGTATGCATGGATTTTGTCACATTTTTGTTGTGAGAAGTAAGGTAATGTATATAAAATACTTTACAATACCTGGAAAATAAAGGAGAAAGTGAGCAAATCTCAGAGCATCCCTCCCTCCTCCTAAAGATTCTTCTTTTGTTAAAATTTTTATTGGAATATAGTTGCTTTACAATGTTGTGTTAGTTTCTGCTGTACAGCAAAGTGAGTGAGCTATATGTATACATATATCCCCTCTTTTTAGGATTTCCTTCCCATTTAGGTCACCACAGAGCACTGAGTAGAGTTCCCTGTGCTGTACAGCAGGTTCTCATTAGTTACCTATTTTATACATATTAGTGTATATGTCAATCGCAATCTCCCAGTTCATCCCACTCCCCCTTCCCCCCTTGGTGTCCATATGTTTGTTCTCTATGTCTGTGTCTCTATTTCTGCTTTGTAAATAAGATCATCTATACCAATTTTTACAGATTCAACATATATGCATTAATATATGATATTTGTTTTTCTCTTTCTGACTTCACTCTATATGACAGTCTCTAGGACTATCCACATCTCTACAAATGACCCAATTTCATTCCTTTTTATGGCTGAATAATATTCCATTGTATGTATGTACCACATCTTCTTTATGCATTCCTCTGTTGATGTACATTTAGGTTGTTTCCATGTCCTGGCTATTGTAAATAGTGCCGCAATGAAAATTGGGGTGCGTGTGTCTTTTTGAATTATGGTTTTCTCTGGGTATATGTCCAGTAGTGGGATTGCTGGGTCACATGGTGGTTCTATTTTTAAATTTTTAAGGAACCTCCATAGCGTTCTCCATAGTGGCTACATCAATTTATTACATTCCCACAAACAGTGCAAGAGGGTTCCCTTTTCTCCACAACCTCTCCAGCATTTATTGTTTGTAGATTTTGTGATGATGGCCATTCTGACTGGTGTGAGATATCTCACTGTAGTTTTTATTTGCATTTCTCTAATAAGTAGTGATGCCGAGCATTTTTTCCTGTGTTCACTGGCCATCTGTCTGTCTTCTTTGGAGAAATGTCTATTTAGGTCTTCCACCCATTTTTTGATTGGGTTGTTATACGATGGAGCAAAGACAGCCTCTTCATTCATTGGTGCTTGGAAAACTGGACAGATACATATAAAAGAATGAAATCAGAACACTCCCTAACACCATACACAAAAATAAACTCGAAATGGATTAAAGACCTAAATGTAAGACCAGACACTATAAAACTCTTAGAGGAAAACATAGGAGGAACACTCTTTGAGGTAAATCACAGCAAGATCTTTTTTGACCCACCTCCTAGAGTAATGAGAATAAAAACAAAAATAAACAAATGGGACCTAATTAAACTTACAAGTTTTTGCACAGCAAAGGAAACCATAAACAAGATGAAAAGACAACCCTCAAAATTGGAGAAAATATTTGCAAATGAAGCAACTGACAAAGAATTAATCTCCAAAATATACAGACAGCTCATGCAGCTCAATATCAAAAAAAAAAAAAACCAAACAACTCAATCCAAAAATGGGCAGAAGACCAAAGATTCTTAACAAGTTTAAGGTACTTTTGAATTGGCACTCTTCTATACTCGTTTGCCTCCAGTCTGAGTTCATAACACAGACTGGAGATAACATGGTTAGTAAATTAGGGAATGCATTGGCATTATGGACCTATTTTTGAGTTATAAAGAAACTGGATTTGGAACTCACATAGGTAATAAAAGAACAAGTTTTCTCACACACAGCACAGGGACATGAGATGACACGGTTTGAGCTCATTGATTTCGTTTCTCATTGATGATCTTAAATGTGTTGACCTTACTATTGATGGCCTAGATTTTGGTTTTCTTTTATGTGTTCTTCAGGATTTGCTCAGGAATGTTTAGATGTGATTTTGTGCATTTTGATTAACCTGTTATGTTGCAATAACTATTCGATATGTATAGCTATAAAATACCTTTGTTACTGGAATTCCTTCAGAAAAAATAACTGTGCTGGCCCCAAATTTTCTAGTTTCTAACTCTCCTTTTCAATTAAAACAATTTAAAAACAATGAATTTATTTAAAAAATTATAACATGAATTCTTTGATAAGCTTTGTTCTTAGGAACACAAATAACCTGTTAATGAAGAAGAGAGTATTCCAAAAGGAAATAAAATAACTATTAAATTGATGAAAAAGGATCAAAAATATAAATCCATTTAAGTGTTAAATTCGTACAGATTTACAAGACATAGTTTAAGACAAACACTTCAAAACAAAATAAAGGCCAATTCCTTTTTTAATAGCAAGATACAAGTAAGAAAGGTAGCAAAATATGTCTAAACAGAGACAGCATTTAAACTGATATGATAATGCAATGTATAAAGGGATCACAAGAAGAATGTATATATGTATAAGTGAATCATTTTGCTGCAGCAGAAATTAACACAATTTGCAATTCAACTATACCTCAATAAAATAAATTTTAAAAAAGGGATCACAAGAGCATTTAGTATCATAATTGGGTATCAGCTTCTCCAGTACTATGCACATGCTTAATCACACAGGTCAATTACATATTAATATCAATGGGCTATGAAGGCACAGCATTGAAAAATAGAACAGAATCAGCTTTTTGTTTTAGAATACAATGATAAGCTTTGTAACATTATTTAAGAGAAAAATATATAACTTAATTCAACCTAATTAAGTTATACATTGTGGAGATACACACACACACACACACACACACACACACACAAGTATATGTGTATTTATGTGACATAGTCCCTTTCCGCTAGCAGCATTAATATAGTTAGGAAGATAGAGACATGCATAGTAGCAGATGGTTTATTGAGATAAACATTGTCATAGAGAAACAAAATGTTCCAGTGATGTACTGGGAGTGGACAGAGATTATTTATGGATGGGCAGGATATGGGAAAGCTATTTTGGAATACGTGGTTTTTGAGGTGGACTTTCAAGTAAGGGTAATTGATAAGGAGATACTTCATTATATGCAGAGAGTGCCTAAGTTTAGATAACAATTTGAGAAAACATTTATGGACAATTTCAGATGGCAGGAAATATAAGGAGATGACTGGAGCTGTAAAGCAGTGAGATAAGTTGGTAATGGAAATATGCAAAATATTACTGAAGACTTTAAGTGCCAACTTGACTAGTTAGGGAAATTATGTGTGAAAATGATCATGAACAATTTACAATGTATAAAAAATGTGATGTTGCTAACAGGATCAGGATTCAAGATGGTAGACTGAGACATATGTGCCCACAAACCCTGCCATCTCAAATCCCATACGATGTCAGAAGGAGATGTACACACACATAAACAGTGGTCTGGAAAACAGGAGAGAGGGCCATCAGTAAACCCAGGAACCATGAGAAATTTCTAGAAAACAAATTACATACAACTGGACTTAATAAAAAAAAAAAAAAAAAAAAAAAAAAAAAAAAAAAAAAACTCCAGGTACTTTGAAGAAAAAACTACTGTGAATAATGAGAACATTTCAGTGAAACTCCCAGCTCGGAGGAATACATTCAAGGGGGATGGGAGGGTAATGAGCCAATCACACAGTATGTAATTAGTGACTTTAAGAAATTATATGGATATTACACAAACTGCATTTAAGTCATTGAGTTGATAGACAAGGTTGCCCACTCTCACGACTATTATTCAACATAGTTTTGGAAGTTTTAGCCACATCAATCGGAGAAGAAAAAGAAATAAAAGGAATCCAAATCGGAAAAGAAGAAGTAAAGCTGTCGCTGTTTGTAGATGACATTGTACTATACATAGAGACTCCTAAAGATGCTACCAGAAAACTACTAGAGCTGATCAATGGATTTGGTAAAGTAGCAGGATACAAAATTAATGCACAGAAATCTCTGGCATTCCTATACACTAATGATGAAAAATCTGAAAGTGAAATTAAGAAAACACTCCCATTTACCACTGCAACAAAAAGAATAAAATATCTAGGAATAAACCTATGTAAGGAGACAAAAGACCTGTATGCATAAAATTATAAGACACTGATGAAAGAAATTAAAGATGATACAAATAGATGGAGAGATAGATCATGTTCTTGGATTGGAAGAATCAACATTGTGAAAATGACTCTACTAGGCAAAGCAATCTACAGATTCAATGCAATCCCTATCAAACTACCACTGGCATATTTCACAGAACTAGAACAAAAAAATTTCACAATTTGTATGGAAACACAAAGGACCCCGAATAGCCAAAGCAACCTTGAGAACGAAAAATGGAGCTGGCGGAATCAGGCTCCCTGACTTCAGACTATACTACAAAGCTACAGTAATCAAGACAGTATGGTACTGGCTCAAAAACAGAATTATAGAACAATGGAACAGGATAGAAAGCTCAGAGATAAACCCATGCATATATGGTCACCTTATCTTTGATAAAGGAGGCAAGAATATACAGTGGAGAAAAGACAGCCTCTTCAATAAGTGGTGCTGGGAAAACTGGACAGGTACATGTAAAACCATGAAATTAGTACACTCCCTAACACCATACACAAAAATAAACTCAAAATGGATTAAAGACCTAAATGTAAGGCCAGACACTCTAAAACTCTTAGAGGAAAACATAGGCAGAACACTCTATGACATAAATCACAGCAAGATCCTTTTTGACCCACCTCCTAGAGAAATGGAAATAAAAACACAAATAAACAAATGGGACTTAATGAAACTTAAAAGCTTTTGCACAGCAAAGGAAACCATAAACAAGACCAAAAGACAACCCTCAGAATGGGAGAAAATATTTGCAAATGAAGCAACTGACAAAGGATTAATCTCAAAGATTTACAAGCAGCTCATGCAGCTCAATAACAAAAAAACAACCCAATCCACAAATGGGCAGAAGACCTAAACAGACATTTCTCCAAAGAAGATATAGAGATTGCCAACAAGCACATGAAAGAATGCTCAACATCATTAATCATTAGAGAAATGCAAATCAAAACTACAATGAGATATCATCTCACACCGGTCAGAATGGCCGTCATCAAAAAATCTAGAAACAGTAAATGCTGGAGAGGGTGTGGAGAAAAGGGAACACTCTTGCACTGTTGGTGGGAATATAAATTGATACAGCCACTATGGAGAACAGTATGGAGGTTCCTTAAAAAACTAAAAATAGAACTACCATACGACCCAGCAATCCTACTACTGGGCATATACCCTGAGAAAACTATGATTCAAAAAGAGTCATGTACCAAAATGTTCATTGCAGCTCTATTTACAATAGCCAGGACATGGAAGCAACCTAACTGTCCATCATCGGATGAATGGGTAAAGAAGATGTGGCACATATATACAATGGAATATTACTCAGCCATAAAAAGAAACGAAATTGAGATATTTGTAGTGAGGTGGATGGACCTAGAGTCTGTCATACAGAGTGAAGTAAGTCAGAAAGAGAAAAACAAATACCATATGCTAACACATATATATGGAATCTAAGAAAAAAAAAAAGTCACGAAGAACCTAGGGATAAGACGGGAATAAAGACACAGACCTACTAGAGTATGGACTTGAGGATATGGGGAGGGGGAAGGGTAAGCTGTGACAAAGTGAGAGAGTGGCATGGACATATATACACTACCAAACGTAAAATAGATAGCTAGTGGGAAGCAGCCGCATAGCACAGGGAGATCAGCATGGTGGTTTGTGACCACCTAGAGGGGTGGGATAGAGAGGGTGGGAGGGAGGAAGAGGCAAGAGGGAGGAGATATGGGGATATATGTATATGTATAACTGATTCACTTTGTTATAAAGCAGAAACTAACACACCATTGTAAAGCAATTATACTCCAATAAAGATGTTAAAAAAAAGAAAATTGTAGAATACAATATGGAAATTAAAAATATGTCAGGATTACCATTGTAAGAATCATAATAAGATGTGTAACTTTCAAATAACTAAAGGAAGAGCTTGCCCTCTATGGATATAAAAACCATTATGTAAGTGTAATAATTAGAGCACTATGTTATATGATATTAGTGTAAGAAAAGACAAATGAAAGAGTAGTGCAGAACTATCCAGGAATCGAGTCATACACACATGTGTATTTTTTTAATAGTTGCCATTTATTAAGAACAACTCTTACTTCATATACATGATCTCATTTAATCTTTAGAACAACCTTCAAAGGGAGGAATTATTGTCTCCATTTTACAAATGAGGATATTGAGGCTCAATTCAGGAATTAACTTGTCAGAGTTCCAGTAGGACTGCAATAAATGTATATGAAAACAATGAACTAGAATCAGCTATTTGATAAATGATCAATTGGCTTGCATTTGGAAATAAATAAAATAATATGATATCTCAAATTGTTAACAGTATTGGCCTCTGATGAGATAATTGGAGTAAGGGAAGCTCAAAAAAAACTAATACTTTTCAAAAATAGATATTTTGGATGATTTTTATAAAACCATATTCAGGCATTACTTACATAAAATTTTAAAAGGAAAAATAAGGCACAATGTTTGAGTGAGCAACATCTTTAAACTCATCACTCATAACCAAACTAAAGTTTGCTGTTTCCTACTAGGAGCAGAATACAGCCTTGAAAATCAGAATAAAAATGTTGTGCTTTATATATCAGCAGGGTTCAAGTCTGTATAGTCTTATGTTGAGAAATGGCATTGAAAAAATATTTATTTAATATATGTAGAGTTCAAATATTGTTATTTCAATTTGAAATTTTAATTTTCATCTTCTCTACTTGGCTATGAAAATTTGGAATTTGAAAGTTTTCCCATAAACACCTAACTCGATCTCACTGCAAAGCATGTTCTTGTAATCCTTAAATTGCATTGCTCCTCTGTGTAGCTCAGTGGCTGTCATACATTAAGTAAATATTATGAGTAGAAATATAATCTAATAGTCTGAGAGAATTAAATACTAGGTCTAACTCTTCACTTTAGCCATTGCTTTGACTTTGAGCAAACTACTTTAACCTCAGTTTTTTCTTCTGTAAAATGGGGATAAAGTCATCTATCTCGTAGGATTGTGTTTTGAAATGATGAAATGAAAGTACTCAGTGCCAGTACTTTGCACATACTAAATACTCAACAAACGCTAGGTACTATACCTGGAAAAGGATTATCCAGTAAATTTTTCAAACCTGGACAAGGAAGTTTATGAGTCTTCTACGTCCAAATTGTATAAGACCTTACGTTTACACCAATCTCCCAGAGAACATGAGCTTGATATTACTTCACCTCTATTGGAGGATATTAAACTGTAGATCCAGTGTACAAAATGACAAGCTGTTTCCAATCCACTTGATTGTGCTGCACATTGTCCTAGTATTCTGTAGCTACACTGCTTGTCCCAATCTTGGGTCTCATCACCTTTGCTAGGATTGACAGCATGCAGTGACCTACCCAGGAATGGTGCTAAGGTTATGCCTTTTTAGACATCAAGTGGCATCCAGAGCTTTGAAGTAAATCCTCTGAAAGAGCAATTTCTTCTCTGCTCTGTTGCATCAGACAATGACTACACCTCCTTACCAACGGCTGCTGGTGATAGCTGCTATTATGCTAGTAAAATTCTCTGCAGATACTGACCTTAGAGGAGCTGTGACACTAAAATAATAGGAGTTTAGTTGATTTATTATATAGAGGAGATAATCAACCAATTGACTCTCTGACTCATTAGCAGATTATTTTTGTGAGAAAGTTGTATTGTGTCCCATCTGGACACCAACTCAGGGTAATGATGTTTAAGCCCTTTATGGTCAAAAGCAACCCGGAGAATACAGCAACAGGACAGTGCAGTGAAAATGCATGGGCCATGTGCAGCAGTCCGTGTTCTAGACCTGACTACTTCAAATTGTTCCCTGAGTAAGCCTCTTTATGTTTTTCATTACTTCAATATATTTATTTTATTTTTTTGCCATTTATTGCTTTGTTAGTGTGGTAAAACATAACAGAATCAACTATTTTAACCGTTTTTGAGTGTACAGTTCAGTGGCGTCAAGTACATCCACATTGTTGTGCAAACATCACCACCATCCCTCTCCAGAACTTTTTCAACTTCCCCAACTGAAACTGTACCCATCAAACAAAAACTCCATTCCTCCCTCCCACCAGCTCCTGGAAACCACCATTCTGCTTTCTGTCTCTATACAACTTGACTACTTTAGGTTGACCATATAAGTGGAATCATACAATATTTGTCCTTTTGTGTCTGGCTTATTTCACTTAAAATAATGTCTTCAGGTTTCATCCATGTTGTAGCATGTGTCAGAATTTCCTTCCTTTTTAAGGCTGAATAATATTCCATTGTATGTATGTAAGTAACACATTTGGCTTATTCGTTCATCCATTGATGGCCACTTGAGTCACTTTCACCTTTTTGCTATTGTGAATAATGCTATGAACACTGGATTCGCAAATATCTGTTTGAGTCCCTGCTTTCAGTTCTTTTAGGTACATACCCAGTCATGGGATTGCTTGGTCATATGGTAATTCTATATTTAATTTTTTGTGGAATTGCCATAGTGTTTTCCACAGAGGCTGTACCACTTTGCATTGCTTCCATTTAAATCTGTATCTACGTAGAGTACCTGTGTCAGATAAAAAATGATGTAGAATTACTCATAACCTCTAAACACTTATATGTTAAGTATTAACTCTATTGAGATCCCAAATGTACAGGAAAGTGTTTATACTGTATAATTGAGGGATATTGGGGAGGTGTAATTATGTAAATGATGGAAAGTATACTAAAATGGACTAGATGCTAAATAAAATGTAACCTTTTCTTGATAGATTAAGGCCAACATAATATTACTTATTTATGACCTTAAATCTCTAAGGGAAGAGAAGGATTTTGATTCTCAGTGGTACCCGCAATGCCCAAAGTTATTGCTCAAAAACATTTGCAGAGTGAGTGAATAAAGAAAAGGTGTCTAAACTATACTTAACACTTCGACCCTATTTTGCCTTATCTAATTTGTCATGGCTTTGGCAATCGTAGAAACATTCATGGGTGTCTCTGTCTCTGTCTCTGTCTGTCTTTCTCTCTCACACACACATGCACACATGGACTTTTAAATGATAGCACCGAGCAACGTTCAGACCAATAATTTGAGCAAGGTACCCTTTCCTTACTCAGTGGGTAGAGTCAGAAAAAGAGTTTCTAAAGCCTTTGGTGCAGAACAGGATTTTCTCTCCACATCAGTTTTAGATGATATCTGTGATCAAAGAGACATATGCTGTTCGTATGCTTCCTCTGTACTTCAGAACTGGCTGTGACCTGGAGGGTGTACGAGTGCCCTTATGTGGTTGCCTAGAAACTTTGGCTGCACAAGTGTCAACTTTCTTTCATGGCTCCAAGGGAGAAGGAGCCTCGCAGAGAGCTCTAGACTTTGTAGAGAGGGAAAAAAAGGTCCTTGTGTGTTTTAAAACAAGTGTCTCACCAGGAGATAATGGTTGAGCTGTGGGTTATAAATGATACATTTTGTTCTTTTCGTCTTGCTGATGGCACAAGGGAAAAAAAAAGTTCATCTTTCGCTTATCAAAATACTGTGACATTTCTTCTTCCACAGGAAAATTTTCAATCACAACCTTCTGCAGCAACCGACACCAAATTTAACAATTGTAAAACTCTTCAGTGTCTCACTAAAACCTGTGTTTGACCTCTATTCTTTTATGTACCTCATACAAAATAAAACACACACAGATCCTCATAAAATTTGCTATAATTTCCTACTTCATTTCTTTAGAGCACATTTGCTACTGAGGATGCAAGTCATCTTTGGTTCTTGTTCCAAATTTTTAATATTTTGTGTTGCCCTCAGCACAGTTACCTCTAAACTATCAGTTTTATTAGATCTGTCAGCTTTGAAGAAGACGAGCTTCACAAAGTTTCCTTGAAATGAATGTATTTTTGAAAGATATTTAGAAATATGTTAAAGATGAAAGGACCTTTCTGTGCCAGTCACCTCATGAGTATGTCATGAATATTAATTTTTAATTAAAATCCTATGTCCATTTAGGTTTAGTTATTTGGCAGGAGAGGTTTTTGCTTTCCAAGCTGCATGTTCCATGAGTGGTGAATTGGTCAATATAAGGTCAATAGGAGTGATGATGTGTAACCCAGTTTTCAAATACAGAGTACTAGGTGGTTAGGTGGTATGATTCTCATGTCCTTACTGAGATTAAATTGATTTTGTAATTTTTACAAAAATAAGCATAGCATATAGAATTTAATATCCCTGAGCTACAACAGATCTGTCATAGGAAACATATGCCCCAGTTATCTAAAGGACAAACTGATACAGTGCAGTGCCCAGACAAAGGGCTTTTCAGAAAGCTAACAGTTGTGTGAGCCTACAGCCGCAGTAGTTGACTTATAGATAAAGTAACACCTAAAGTAATCAAGGCCTAAAGTTTGAAAGGTTGTCCATTTACAAATTTTAATATGTGGACGTATTTTTATCAGCCTGTTTGGCCTGATAAGTGCTCAATAAATGTGAAATGAATGATCCCCATAGAGGTGTAAAGTGTATCCATAGGTAGGTGAACTCTGTTTTTTAAAGTTATCAAATATTTCCTGATAAATTAATTCATTATATTTTTACAGAAAATTGAGATGGTAGTGCTGTTTTTTCAACTTCAGACTTTCTTACAACAGTTAGCTGAATTGACATTTTGCCTTTTTATAGGGATAAATTCTTCCCCTTTCTCTTGGAAGCCTTCTAACCTATGTCCTGATGTCCTTTGCTCTTCAAAACATTCACAATTAATATATGTACTTAGTTCATCAAGAACCTTATATCTAATGCTAATGAATCTTGATCCATGTATTAAAACCTTAAAACCCAAGAAAAAATAAGGACATAAAATTAAAAATTGGATTCATTCACACTGCTACATGTTATTTTCTACTATGAAGGAAGTACAGGAAAAATGTTATATATCACTAAATGTTCAAACCTGATGTGAATAGAAGACACAAACTGTAAAGTATAGTTGGTTTTCATATGTTTTTTTAAAAAACATTCCCCTCCCACCTCGCTACTAAATCTAGGAACTACCTGGCTAGCCTCTTTTTATTTTCACATTTTTTGCTTAAATTAAGGTTTTACTATTGATTCTTTTTAAAAACACTGAGAATAGTAATCAACAGTGAAATACATTAAAATGGAGAAAATCAGTACCAAAGAAATGGTGAGTTTGGTAAAACACCCAATTTGCTTACGGAAAATGAAGTCTGTGTTTAGGGGTTTCAGATAAAAATAGGAACAAATGTAATGCATACATCTTATTTCCATAAAATCTTGATTAAGACCAAATTGTCTAGTTTATATTTAGTCTGAGTTGGGATGCAGAGAAAGGAAATGTTTGTAAATTCACAGGTAAGCATCTGATTTCTCTCCCTCTTTCTCTCTCCTTGTAACATGGAGCCCTTCATGTCCTCTACATGGTAAGTTGCCTCCACTTACCAGCTGTGGGGCCATACTTGAGTTAGATCTCTCTACGCCATTCATCATCTTCAAAATAGTGATGGCAGTATGTATTTCATAGAGTTGTTATCGGGATTGAATGACTACTTATAAATTTCATAGAATGGTGGGATGAGTATTTCTTAAATACAAATAGCATTCCTCTCTCTGGGCATACTTCAGACTTCAGAAAGCTCACGAAGAGTGTTTCCAGAGTCAGGGAGTGATTCCGCTTTTGCAGTCACTTGGTATTTTTGAAAGTGTATTTTCCTTGTTCATTCTGTGAACTATCAAGGTTTTAGTTAAAACTTCAAAAGAGCCTTTACTTTCACGAAGACTGCCTGGCAGCTGGTTGGGGGTGAGGGGATGCCACCCTTTAGTCTAGGACAGAAGTACACATTTCAAAAAATACATGAGGAGCAAAAGGGTGAAGTTCTCTTGTTTTTGCCCTCAAAGAGCGGGTACTGAAAGGGTCTGCCTGAATGTAGAAAAATGGGCATATTAGAATGGGGTAGAGTTTTGGGGGTTTTTAAAAGTTGTACAGTGGAACATATAAATCAGCACTGAACCAGTGATTGAGTCTTATTAAAGGGGGCTGACCTACGGTTTGTTAATGCCCTCTATTACTTTTAAAGTGTTTTAGGCTTGTAAGAGTGGGATTGTAGAGATCAAGAGGTGGAACTTGAACTTCAAGACCTTGTTATTCAAAGTGTTCCAACATCAGCATCACCTAGGAGCTTGTGTCACAAGTACAGAGTCTTAAGACCCCTATGCTGACTGAAGAAGAATCTGCGCTTTAAAAAGATACAGCCTGAGTTCAACCGTGAACAACGTGTGGCATCGCAAACCAGAATTAGAATTACGTCTTTATTTTAGAGCTTTGAAGGATCTTAAAAATCAGCTAATCTGACTCCTTTATTTTCCAGTTTCATGGCTTTAGGAGATGGTTGTTCGGTACTTGCTATATGTCAGGTTTTTAAACTCCGTGTTGTGTTTAAGAGGGTAGATAGGACATGGTTCTTGCTCTGGAGGTCTCTTCAGAGGGGAGATGGAATGTAAACTAGTAGGTGGAACACAGTGTATGGACTGCTCTTCTACAGTAAATGCAGAGAGCCCTGGAGGAAGGCTCTGAGCTTGGATGGGAGAATCAAGGAGGCCTTCCCAGGGACAGTTACTTTGGGATTTGAAGGATGAGTGAGTTTTCCAGTAGCTCTAGGGTGGCCCCAGAAATTCTGCATTTCTAACAGACTGATAGGGCTGTGAAGGAAACTTATAGCTACAGCCTTGCATAACAAGTGCCACAGACTGGATGGCTTAAACAGATGTTTATTTTCTCACAGTTCTGGATGCTAGAAGTCTGGGATCACAGTGTCAGCAGGTTTGATCTTTTTTGAGACTTCTCTCCTTGGCTTATAGATATCCATCTTCTTCCGGTGTCTTTACGTGGCCTTTCCTCTGGGTGTGTCTTTATCCTCAACTCCTCTTCTTATAAGGACACCAGTCATATTGGATTAGGGTCCACCCTCAGGACCTCATTTTATCTTAATTAGCTTAAAGGCTCTATCTCTAAATACAGTCACATTTTGAGGTAACGTGGGTTAGGATTTCAACATCTGAATTTCAACCTTTTGAACATTGAATTTGAACAACTCAGACCATAGCACCAGGGAAATTTTGAGCATAAGTTTGCCATCAAATATTTCTATAAATTTGTTTACATGATTATTATAATTACTATGTATTCCCAAGCTGAAATCAAATTACTGAGTTTCAAAGTTAATTACCAGTATACCAAGTAACACTGCATATACTTTGCTTCTTAGCGAATGCAACCCAGGCGTCCTAATTCACTGTCAGCTGCTATGTGCACTTTTAACAAGAGAACACCAGCAATTTTTTCTTTTGGGATTCCTTGAACTCACCACTCAGTCAGGGCTAAGTGAGCACATCCACTCAGGAAGAACCAGTTCATCAAATAAAATGAAAATAGAGCATGAAGATCAGCTCAGTTTATGGAGAAAGCCTGCCACCTTGATTTTAGCCCCTATACTTATGAACGTATTTGGATAAAAATTTTGAAAAGATGAAATTCATGACCATATGGTGCCTATCCAAATTCTTAAATATTATTAAAAGTCAGGCTGTCATGTTAACGAATATATTTTAATTCACAAGATAATTGCAGTCTTGGGCACTTGCTATAAATGAGGCATGCCAGTAATTGTTTGCCCGCAGTGGAAAACTCTCTATAACTTTCTCAAAGCTATTATTATCTTAGGGAACCAGCAATACCATATTTTCACAATCCTTACCAAATCTCATAATCCTTGGTGGATTAGCCTTATGACAGTCTGATGTTCTGTCTCATAGTTTTGTTTTGGATCTTTTGCCATAAGTTGTGGTTAGTTCATCAGTAAGCATAGGCTGCCATAGTAAAATACCGTAGACTAGGTGGCTTAAACAGCAGAAATTTATTTTCTCGCAGTTCTGGAGGCTGGAATTCTATCAGGGCACCAGCATTGTGGGGTTCTGGTGAAAACCCTCTTCCTGGCTTGTAGATAGCCTCCTCAGGGCATGTGTGCAGAGAGAGGGAGAGGGAGAGTTGAGAGAGAGCTAGTGAGCTCTGGCTTTTCTTCTTCCTCTTATAAGGACACCAATCCTATTTGATTAGGGCCCTACCCTTATGACCTCATTTAACTTTAATTATCTCTGAAAGACTCTATCCCCAGGTACAGTCGCACTGGGGGTAGGGCTTAAACATATGAATTTTAGGGGAACACAGTTCAGTCCATAGCAACCAGTAACCATTTATTGAGACACTAGTAAATGTGAGATGCTGCACTAGGCCCTGAGCTCTACAATATGGAAGATGCAAATCCAGGCACCAAGCAAGCCTGACATGTTGGACTAATATTCAAATATGATGGTTATATGAAATTTTATATGAAGTTTATACATGAAATTTCATACATTATATGAAATTTTATTTAAATTCACTATGATTGTTGTTCAGTATAGTTAATGATTTTTTAAAAATATTTGGCTCAAACTCCTTTAAAAAATAACCATTTTGAAGAAATTCAGCTCTTACAATAGTAAAGATCTGAATTAGGAAGAAGATGACTACAAAAGCTACTTCTGTGTTGCAGTGATATAAGTTACTGAGATGACAGCAAGAAGATTGGTTAAGTAGTATTGCTTGAGCTGACTCACACTTTATGTCATTTATTTCCCTCTTGTATTATTTCATAGGGGAGCTGTAACAAAGTACCACAAATTGGGTAACTTAAAACAACAGAAATTTACTTTCTCGCGGTACTGATGACCAGTCGTCTGAAATCAAGGTGTTTGGGGTCATGCTTCCTCTGAAATCTGTAAGAGAATCCTTCCTTGCCTTTTCCTAGCTTCTGGTGCCTTGCTAGAAATCTTTGGGGTTCCTAGGCTTATAGATACATTACTCCAATCTTTGCCTTTATCTTCACATGGCATTCTTCTTGTGTGTGTCTCTCTTCCCATCTTCTTATAAGAATACCAGTCATGGGCTTCCCTGGTGGCGCAGTGGTTGAGAGTCCTCCTGCCGATGCAGGGGACACAGGTTTGTGCCCCGGTCGGGGAAGATACCACATGCCGCGGAGCGGCTGGGCCCGTGAGCCATGGCCGCTGAGCCTGCACATCTGGAGCCTGTGCTCCACGACCGGAGAGGCCACAGCAGTGAGAAGCCCTCGTACCACACACACACACAAAAAAAAAACCAGTCATATTGGATGAGGGGTACACCATATTCCAGCATTAGTATTTCAGCATACCTTTTTTTTTTGGAGGGGCCAGTTCAACCTATAGAACCTCTGAAAGTGAAAATACTTTGAGAATCAATTTTGAAGTGGGAAAATCTTTTGTTTTACAAAAATATGCAGAATATAATAACTACCCAATTTCCAAACTCTTGCTAAAGGTGTCTAGGTAAAAATTGTCAAAATATTGACAGTTTAAATAAAAATAAAATTCCAAATAACTTTTCTACTGCTATGGTGGGTCACAAAAATATCAAAGTAAATTACTATTTCTGTTGTTAATCTCTAAATAACATTTGTATTCTATACAATGTAATTGTGAAGAAAAAGTTGTCTACAGAAAGAATGCCTGGTTTTATATATTCCATAAGTTAATTCCATAAGTTATATGAATTTTTAAAAGCCAAACTTACAAATATCTGTAGATATTCTTGTCATAAATTCAGTATTGAATCACTTTTATAGAACACCTGTTTCCACCATAAAGTTGTAATATAGAATGTCAGATGTGAACCTGACAAATTCGAGTGTTATTGATTTTTGAATTTTACTGCCCTAGTCACAGACATGATTTTTTTTTATTGCAGTAATGTTGGTTTATAACCTTATGTTAATTTCATGTGTACATAATTATAATTTGACTTCTGTATACACTACAGCATCATGCTCATCACCGAAAGTCTAACGTCTGTCAGTCACCACATAAATGACCCTTTAAACCCATTTCACCCTCCTCCTGCCCCCGCTTCCTCTCTGGTAACCACCAATCTGTTCTTGCTACCTATGTATTTGTTTTTGTTGTGTTTGTTCATTTATTTTGTTTATTTTATGTTCCACATATGAGTGAAATCATACGGTATTTGTCCTTCTCCACCTGACTTCTTTCACTTAGCATAATGCCTTCAAGTTCCATCCGTATTGTTGAAAATGGCAAGATTTCATTTTTCTATGGCTGAATAGTATTCCATTGTGTGTGTGTGTGTGTGTGTGTGTGTGCGTGCGTGCACGTGTGTGTGTGTATATACGTGTGTGTATATATACGTACACACACACACACACATATATATATATATATCACATCTTTATCCATTCATTTGTTGATGGGCACTTAGGTTTTTTTCTGTATCTTAGCTATTGTAAATAATGTACAATGAACCTAGAGGTGCATATATTTCTTTGAATTAGTGTTTTCGTGTTCTTCAGATAAATACCCAGAAGTGGTATAGCTGGATCATATGGTAGTTCTATTCTTAATTTTTTGCAGAATCTCCATACTGTTTTCCATATGGTGATTCCCACCAAAAGAGTATGAAGGCTCCCTTTTTTCCACATTTTTCCAACACCTGCTATTTCTTGTCTTTTTGATAATGATATTTCATTGCAGTTTTGATTTGTATTTCTCTTATAATTAGTGATGTTGAACATCTTTTCATGTGCCTGTTGGCAATTTGTATGTCTTCTTTGGAAAAATGTCCAGTCAGATCCTCTGCCCATTTTTTACTTGGGTAGTTTGGTTTTTTGTTGTTGAGTTGATGAGTTCTTTATATATTTTGGATATTAACCCTTTATTGGATATATGATTTGCAAATATCTTCTCCCGTTTGCTCGGTTGTCTTTTTTGTTTTGTTGATGGTTTCCTTCGCTCTGCAGAAGCTTTTCAGTTTAATGTAGTCCCATTTGTTTATTTTTGCTTTTGTTTCTCTTTCCTGAGGAGACAGATCCAAAAAGCTATTGCTAAGATCAATGTCAAATAGCTTACTGCCTATATTTTCTTCTAGAAGTTTTATGGTTTCCGGACAGGACATGATTCTTAATTCTTCTAAAGGAAATTACTGTTTAAAAAGCTAATGGAAATATTAAAATTTTTCTTTCAATGTGGTAATATTTTCCCTGATGTTATTGCCAAGAATGCTTACTTGCATACATAATTCTTTTGCTCAACTTTCTTGTGGAATAAAAAAGATACAATAACATTGACAAGTTCTTGTTGACAAACTGTAGTGACTGGGCATTTTATATTTCTGTTACATAACTGTGCTTGTGGAATGATGTAATTTGGGGGCTTGTATTGCTTACTCTGCTGGGTATAATTCTTACTCATTATGGCAGGTTTATGGGAGCTATGGAAGAAACTAGAAAATAAGAGTGATCACCAGTGGCATTAAGTATCTGTGACAGAAAGAGACATAGAATGTAGCTAAAATCCCAATATTGGAAGATTGGTTTGTGAACTGAGAAGGGAGAAATGTCTGTAACACTGCATCAGTATTCAGAACCATAACTTTTTTATCATAAATTCTTGTAAGTCTCCAGAAAATTGAAGAATGTTTAGAATTAACAAATTTGATTCATGTGTAGGAGGACTAAATGAACTCTGAATATATTTGAGCTATATATATTTAAATAATATGAGCTTTATATCATATTTATATGACACAAACAAAGCCATTTAAAAAATCCTCATATGAAATATAGGTAACCTGACATTACTTTCCATAAGTACCACTGAAGTAAAGAAGACCATAAAAATAGTATTTGTATTGCCTGTTTTATAACTCTCATAAACATAGTTTAATCAGACTGGCCCAAAATAGACAATTTTAAAAGAGAAGATGTTTATAGGTTTTGGTGAAAGTTGTGACAGTGTAGACAGGCATCCCTCCAGGTGGTCAAGATGTACTTCAAAGTTCATAAGGGCTAACCAAAGAGACAAAATACGAACTTTCTTTTCCAGCTGCTGATTGATAAGGAATGTGTCTTCTTAGGCAATCTTCAGAAAAAAATTAAAAGACTTGTGAATTTCGAGGAAGTCTATATAAAGAAAACATATAACATATTTCTAGAGAATTTGGAAGCTGTATTATACCAGTTACCATCATAATTTGTCATAAGATCAGCAGAACAGAGAAACTAATATATTAATCTTGTAGACAACTCTTAAGTGTTACTCCCTAAACTCCCTAAGCCCGTATTTGTTTCCCCTTTTCCCTCTCTTCTCTCTCCCTCCTCTTTTTTCTCTCTTTTACTTCCTTCCTGTTTCTTTCTTCCTTCCTTCCTCCCTCCCCCCTCTCTCTTTTTCTTTCTTTCTTTCTTTCTTTCTTTCTTTCTTTCTTTCTTTCTTTCTTTCTTTCTTTCTTTCTTTCTTTCTTTCTTTCTTTCTCTTTCTTTCTTTCTCTCTCTCTCTCTCTCTCTCTCTCTCTCTCTCTCTCTCTCTCTCTCTCTCTTCCTCCCTTCCTTCCTTTCTTCCCTTTCTTTCCTTCCTCCCTTCCCAACAAGAAGATAAGTGCTATAAGAGGAGGAAAGTTTTCTATGAGGGAATGACTTGAGGATGAATAGGAGTTAATTGGTCAAAGAGAGAGAGAAGAATATTCAGGCAGAAGTGACAGCCTGTGTGTGCATTTGTCCCTAGTACATACAAGCGGCTCAATGTGAAGACGTGTGGCTGAAACATAGAGAACAAGAGAACAGGGGAATGGCCAAACCATTTAACCATTTAAGAGATGTTAAACATTTTGCCTTTGTCTTTTTTTTTAACATTGTTATTGGAGTATAATTTTTACAATGGTGTGTTAGTTTCTGCTTTATAACAAAGTGAATCAGTTATACATGTACATATATCCCCATATCTCTTCCCTCTTGCATCTCCCTCCCACCCTCCCTATCCCACCCCTCTAGGTGGTCACAAAGCACCGAGCTGATCTCCCTGTGCTATGCAGCTGCTTCCCACTAGCTAGCTATTTTACGTTTGGTAGTGTATATATGTCCATGCCAGTCTCTCACTTCGTCCCAGCTTACCCTTCCCCCTCCCCATGTCCTCAAGTCCATTCTCTAGTAGGTCTGTGTCTTTATTCCTGTCCTGCCCCTAGGTTCTTCATGACCATTTTTTTAAAAATTCCATATATATGTGTTAGCATACAATATTTGTTTTTCTCTTTCTGACTTACTTCACTCTGTATGACAGACTTTAGGTCCATCCACCTCACTACAAATAACTCAATTTCGTTTCTTTTTCTGGCTGAGTAATATTCCATTGTATATATGTGCCACATCTTCTTTATCCATTCATCTGTCAGTGGACACTTAGATTGCTTCCATGTCCTGGCTATTATAAATAGAGCTGCAGTGAACATTGTGGTACATGACTCCTTATGAATTATGGTTTTCTCAGGATATGTGCCCAGTAGTGGGATTGCTGGATCGTATGGTGGTTCTATTTTTAGTTTTTTAAGGAACTTCCATGCCTTTGTCTTAAGAGCAGTGAGAAGACATTAATTTTTTTGAGCAAGAGGCGCTGGAGGAAAAGATAATGTTTACAGTTTGAAAGTGATTGCTTTGGCCATAGTATGGGGCACAGGGTAAAGGGAGTCAGAAGTATGCCTTCTTCCAAATGACCAAAGGAAGATGTGTCTATAGTAACAGCAAGTTTTCAGAGATTAGTAACATTGAGATCATAAGATGGCATTCTCCTAATACATGGCGTATCTCCTAAGACACAGCATTTGGCGCTTATAATTTTCCCCACTATGTTCAAATAAGGTCTTGAATCAAACATGAAGGCATATCATTGGGGAATAAATAGACTGGAAATTCCAAGTGGCTTTGCCATTGGCCTCCTTCCCATTAAATAAATAACTACTTTACATTATGATCCAGATGTCCATAGAAGCTTCATAATTCTTAAAGACAGTCTGTTTCCCAAGTAACTTTTGTGTTTCTATGTAGAAACCACAGTTGTGAGTTGTTTTTTTTTATAATTAGTATATGCTACTTGAGGTAGTCCTATTTCTTGCACATCTTTTATGAGCCAGTGATTCAAAAATTAGTCCTAATCTTGAATGAGTGGAGTGGCAACCACAATTAAACTGATATGATTGCATATCAGCAGAGAAGACTGTTCAGGAAATGTTTCAAAAACTTACTCCTATATCGCAAGTAATAAACAGGATTTCAACATGTACTCCATCACACAAATGGAGTATTTTGTTTGCTTTGGAAACAAACTGACCTTTGTATTACAGTCTACAGTTTGGATTCTCTGGAAAGTAATACTTTGCTTTGATTTTTCTGGGCTTCTTTTCAGCATTTCAAAGAAATTGTAAAGTCAGTCTCAGGCCTAGAAGGACTGAGGTTTTCTGGAAATTACAGTGTCTATATTCACCTGATTATTTTAGCCTCTCAGCTCACTTCAGACGTTCAGCCCTGGAGGAAGAGTTTATCTCTGTCTGCTTTCTGATTAGAGTCATTTGTAAGCATGTTACATGGGATACTGGAGATTTATGTTCATGGACTTCAGGTTTCACAAATGACCACACTGTGACATTATTTTTAACCCTTTATGACTGTTTATTTTCAAAATTTGGAATTTGATTTTACTTTTCATCTATTCGTTATTTTTATTCAACCTGGCTTTGCACAGTTTTATGAAAATTCTAATTAGAGATGAGAACTTGTCTGCTCAGACAATAGGTCTTGACAGAAACCTCTGAATTCCAGAGAGTTATGGAATATTTCAAAGTTTTAATGAGCTGTAGATTTGGCTAAAACAAAGATGAGAAACTGTATGAGATTTTTTAAAATTCTACATAGTATAGACCTTGAATAAATTATGTATTAGTTAGCCCAGAGTTCTAAAAGAATAAAATGTAACTCAACTTCTAAAGATACCAGGTCATATTGGGAATATTGCCATTTTAATTTTACTATTTAATAATGAATGTGGTCTGTTTTAATATTTGTTAACTTTCTCCATACCACCAGTTTCTTTAGTCTCAAGGTATTATTACTGGTAGTCTATGTCTGATTATCTTAAAAGGAGAGAAGGGTTGTTTATAAGTCTTGATGTTCTTTGCCAAGTTTCTTTTCTCCCTCCTGTCTTCTTTCTATTTTCATGGTTTACTGTGGAATCTTATCTGTGTTTTTTTTTTTTTTTTTTTTTTTTTTTTTTTTTTTTTTAATGCTATACTCCTCAAGTTGAAGGTCAGGGGGCCTTTCATAATGTTCAGTAAAGAAAACAGATTTCTGTTAAGAACTACTTTTATTTGCACCAAGATAATGGAGGCTTTGTCCATGTTACAAACAATGAAAATTCCTCGAGATGATTCGAAAGACATATTTATGAACACAAGACACATTGTTGGCTTCTAGTGCTGTTTTCAGTTTTGAAGGCTGAATAAGATAGCCAGAGGATCACATACCTTTAGCATGATTAGTGCTAGGGAGACTCATATTAAAACATGGGGGCAGTCAGGAAAGAATGGGTGTCAGAAAAGAAGAATGATAGGACCAAGGCTCCCTTTTGGAAGCTGTGGGAGAGCTTTGGAATGCCTCCAATCAAATGGGCATTTCAAAGCCGTCAAATCAAAAGTCTGCTCCAGTTAAAGCATGTTCCCTTGAGCTATAAAGTATCATTTGTGGATATTTCTCTTACTACCTTGTGATTATTGTATTCCATAGATTCAGATATTGGGTTACTGCTATATATTCTTTTTTTTTAACATCTTCATTAGAATATAATTGCTTTACAATGGTGTGTTAGTTTCTGCTTTATAACAAAGTGAATCAGCTATACATATACATATATCCCCATATCCCCTCCCTCTTGTGTCTCCTTCCCGCCCTCCCTATTCCACCCCTCTAGGTGGTATCATAAGGGTAGTAGTGATTTTCAAAGCTTCTTTAGTTGCTAGTCCTTTTGCTAAATTGGATCCTTATAATCATGGCCCAATACTTGTTCTATTATAGTCATAAAAATTTTAAGTTAAAAATCTACCACAGTCTCATTTCTTAAGATGGTAAAATATTCTGGTTAAATTCTTATTATGGTTGATCCAATGATGCCAGAGGTAATTCAGATTTTTTTTTTAACTTCTCTCAAAATACTTGTTACCAATTCTTCCTTTGTTTAGGTGCAGACTACTAAACCAGACTACTGAAGTGTGTAATCTTTGTTAATAACTTCAACTTTCAAATGAGGAATGAATTGTTAATCTCCCTGGTAGAAAGTTAAAGTCAAAATAGCTTCATTGAAATCTTATATCTGGTATAAGCTCTATGTTGACAACAAATATTTGCAAATGAACAAGGCATCCCTTGCGAATTTAAAAACCAGACATATGATATATTCTTAATGATTTTGAGAATGATATTGAATACACATCCCTTAATAAGGAAGGGAGTGGTGTGGTATAATCTGCAGGCATTCATTCGAAGTCCAGACAATGCCCAGGATAAGTTCTCTTTCAGCCTTTGCTTCTCCATTTGTAAAATGGGTATGATAATACTCACCTTATAAGATTATTTTGAGGATGAAAGGAACTATATCCCTAAGATACCTAAAAAACCCTTAATAAATGGTAGCCTGGCTTCATCTCTTCCTGACTCCTTTACTTCAATGAAAGGAAAAATATTCCTATTCCAAAATGATAGATTTTATTTACTCTGGATGGAAGATGCTATATTTGGGACACTATTGGCATGCTATTATCATATCTTTGGAAGAATCTCATAGACCTTTTCACTTTTCAGCAGTTTAATATTCTATTTCAATTGATAAATGTTGTCTATCTCAGAGAGGCCAGGAGATACAGGAGACTGTCACTAACAAAAAGTTCAAAACTTCATCTGTGAATCTATTCATTACTTTTACAAGTATTTTTAGAATTCCAAGGTCATTGCTCTTTTTTGATCGGTTTAAAAATATAGCTTCATTTTGAATTAAAGCAATGAGATGGTTTGTATTTTCTTCTGCCGCTTGCACCTTTTTGTTTGTAAGTCCATTCCAGGAGTATTTTCCTATCCCAAAGGGAAAGCTTGGGATGCCTGAATAGCTCAGTAAAATTATGAGCTCACTGTCAAATATTTATTACTCACAAAATGTTTGTATTCTGTTCAGTAGTGACAGCTAAATTATATTTCGTTGAGGCACCATAAATGGTTTCACATTATGGTTTACATACTTCGGTTGATTTTATGAAAAGCCTTAATTTGATCCTAAAAGAGGGATGATGACACATGAAATTGCTAAATGCAGACACATTGGAAAATTATCAGTGGCAGAGACTCCCTGTTCCTCCATGTAAACACCAGGACCACCCACATATGGAAATTTGTTCAGAGTAAACATAGGAGTGACTTTCTAAGCGTTTTCTGCTATAGACATTTTAATACACTGCATATGTGGAACCACAGCTTCTTCGCAGTGACTACACATTGAGGAAAAGAGTAAGGCCTTGCCTGAGAAGTATTTATTGTCTACAGGACAATTTTTATGTGTAGTCATGACTATGATAGATGGTAAACGAACCCGTAAAACTGACCTTCAACAATTTACATGCACCTTTGTGAGCTAAAGAGCCTTGGATTTATTATATACCTCTTTTATTGCAAAACTATAATTGTATTGGTGTAGGAGAGAGTCACAAGACCGTAACACAAAGTTCTCCAACATCAGCCAGGCAGACCATGGGATATTTGTATCATTTCACAAATGTTAAATCCCTGAAGTGGACCTGGAAAAATATTTAGATCTTCACCCTTTCTTGGTTATCCAATTATTTATTTTATTATTCATTCATGTTTTCCCTGCCTGCCCAAAGAACTTGGACTTTATTCAACTTTAAAAAGCAGATTATTTGCATAGCTTATTATTTTAATATTCTCAGAAATATTATTTATCAAATCTAGTTTTCCTGAATATTGTTTTTTAAATTTCACTTTGGATCGTCGTATCCAGATTATTTGCTCCTTTTTCACTCTCACTTTCTCAGTCTTTCTCCATCTCTCCCTCTGTCTCTTTTTCTCTGTTTCTCTTTATCTCAGTTTCTCTCCATCTATCTGTCTGTCTCTATGCTTCCCTATTTTATTTCAAGATGAAAGACTATTTTACATGGTATAATTTTTTATATAAAAATAATTTAGTAATCAGTTTTAACCAGAGATTTGAGGAGGACTCAAATATATTCAGAGGAACTTTTTTGGAGGATATTTAGCATGCAGAGTTCATTTTTACAGGTACCTCAATGCAGGCTCTGCTACTTGAGCAAGCTTTTGTGAACATGGTCAAATTACTTAATCTCACAGCCTCAGCCTGTTCATCTGCCAAATGGAAGTAATATGCTTCCTATAGTTTATATAGCAGTTAAATGAGATAATTCAAGAAAGGCAGGTCGCTTAGTACATGGCCCACAGTAGTCACTACAAGATGTTAGTTATGATATAGGATAAATTTGTAATAGTGATAACATTTGTTTTATAATCAATACACTATGTTACAGTTACTAAAAGCTAGTTAAATGAAGCTTTTAAAATGTAAGTTAGTAGATTTAATCCTCCTCTAAAAATTTAGTTAGGAGACCTTGCTTTAAAATACTTCTTCCATTTAAAAGAAGCTATGTAGCATACACTTTAATGTTTAAGTAAAAAAAGCAGTCACCGCATGTCAAAGAATTGTTTTCAACAGACCGCATTCTCATCCCTTTTGTAGATCTCTTATATGAAATTTCCTAACACCACAAAGAAGAAATATGAACATATGGTTGAAAGTAAGAAATCAGCAACAAGGTCCCACATTCAGAAAATTACAGCTGGAAGCTTTTTTCCCTTTGCTTATATTTTGTCAAGATATTTAACTGGAAAATATGTTTCTGAACGTGGAATTTGTTTTTAACGCTCTGCATTATTTTCATCTCAGTGCCACTACATGACTTTGAAATAGTTTTCTGTGGCTGCCAGTTTTGGTAGTTTTACTATTGCATACTGACCTGTAAGTTCAAACTTCTCCAAAGTTAAAACATGAACCCATGTGTCAAAATTAGGCATCTGGTGCTTATTTGTAAAGCAGTGGAGTGGGGGAAATCTCCTGTATTAATTCTACTCTGAGGAACCTATACAACATTTTAATATTATTCCTGATATAATATTCTTTTTGAAGCACATGCTTTATGTTAGGCCTTGTCATTGCTTATTATACTATTTAATTATTACAAGGATCTCATATGACAGGTATTATTTTCCTCATTTTTATAAATAAGGCTCTGGATTTCAGTTTAACTATTCTATCACACTCTTGTTAAGTAGCAAGGCTGGAATTCAAACGTATGTCCATCTGACTTCAAAACATATTTTCTTTCAACTCCACCATGCTGTGCCTGTACTTTTAAGTGAAATATCATGAATATCCTGGATCAAAGAAGAATCTTTATATTGCAAGAAACACTTGACTTATTGAACAGAGTTTCAGATGAACATACCCATTTAAATGCATTTACATCTTGCTTAAAGGCAGTACTTTCCAAGGAAACTGAAAATAAGCAATTAGATTTAATTCACTTGTAGGTGTACACCTAAGGCCATACCTACACCAGCCAAATAAATGGAGATTTTAGTATCTTTCACCAGGGAGCAGTAATATCTGTGTTGCCATTTTAGAAAATGTATAACCTTACAATATATTTCCATTTAAAACAGTGTAGCAGAGTAAATCCACTTTGGCAGTGTATTTCTCATTTTTCACTATTTTACTGCAGTATCGTAATGACTTTATCTGACTCAGTATAGCATCTGAATCCCACAGAAAGGAACAGATGAGAAAATGGCCATCAAATGCCATTTAAATTACCTGCATTTTGAAGAAATTGCTAATGTTGTATAAATGTGTAAAACTATTTTTCCAAAAACAAACCACTATTTGAAGATTAATAATGAGTATTATTGATAAGTCTTGCTGTATGTTGGGAAATTAATAATGTGTTAGTATTTCAAAATTAGTATTTTGAAAAAAATCAAAATTAGTATTTTGAAAATCTTTTTCCAGACTCAGCAGGAGTAAAACCAGATTCCAAAAAAAGGAATATTGGGGTGGGATAGGGAGGGTGGGAGGGAGAGAGATGCAAGAGGGAAGAGATATGGGGACATATGTATATGTATAACTGATTCACTTTGTTATAAAGCAGAAACTGACACACCATTGTAAAGCAATTATACTCTAATAAAGATGTTAAAATTTTTTTTCTTAATTTAAAAAACAAAAAAGGAATACTTTGTTATTTATACAATAAACAATTCTTATATGACAAATAATTATTTTCCGACAGCTGTTGTAATCAATTTTTTTTATTGATAGTGAGTTACAAATATTATAGTTGAAGTTCTACAAATCAGCAATAAATGTTAAAAAGAGAAATGTCATATTGTTCATTTTCAGTTCTTCAGTTATCAATTAAATATGTGAATATTCAGATGATTTCTCTCCTTACAATTGTATAAAACCTGGGTAGATAGATTTTATATTTGCTTCAGTTGCAGATTATTTTTTCTATAATGGGATGGGTTAAATCTATTTGGTTGACTTTGTTTTCAATAATTAGTATTTTAAAAGCTTTCAAGGTCATAAATCCATATTTTAGCTGAAATTTTTATTGAGATAATTATAGATTCACATGTAGTTGTAAGAAAGAATTCAGAGAGATCTCTTGTACACTTTTCCCAGTTTTCTCCAGTGGTAACAATTTACAAACTTTTGTATATCATCACCACCAGGATGTTGACATTGACAACCCACCTAGCTTATTCTGATTTCTTCAGTTTTACTTGTACTTCTCTGTGAGTATGTGTGTTGAATCTACACATATATTTTTTTGAACTAGAAGTGTTCTCAGAAAGTCAGATAGTTCATTAGGCTGATTCTACTGCCCCCAAAAATGTTTACTGGCTAGTGATCTATTGAAATCCATAATTAAAGCCAATAAAAGATCATGGTGATGTTAGTAGACTATTTGTTTAGTTTAATTTGCATTTCCATGATTAGAAGTTAAATAAGAACCTCCTGCATTAAAACCCTCTGAAGAATTTACCTCCATTTTCTTTGAAGAGAGGGGAAACACAGTTCCCCCAGTGTGCCTCCCCCATGGATTAAAAGAGTGCATTGTTACACAATAAATTCAGCAGCCAAGGGGAACTTTATTGTATGACTCTCCCTGACTCATCAGATTATATATTCATCAATAAATTCATCAATCTCTCTCTTTTTAAAATCATTTTTGTATGTATATATCTGGAAGAAATTAAACCTATTAATAGAGTATAAAAGAAGGAATCTTTGTTTTTTAATCTTTAAGGGATGCATCCTTTCCTTCATTTATACTTTCATGTTCATCTTATCCTGTATAATTGAAGCGACTCTATATACTTTTGCAAATAGTCTCTTCATACTCTCTCTTCCATCCCTCTCTCCCTTCCTTCCTTCCTTCTTCTGTGTATTCAAATAATATTTATGAAATCCTTACATCCTCACATTAGTCAGACATACACAGGCACGTGCTACACTGTGGTAGGTACTCTGATGGATTTGGTGCAAAGGAAGAAAGGACAGTGTGAATAATTCTACCTGGGAGTGGCTGCTTTATCAAAAGGCGTTCTGGAGGACTGCCTGTACATGTCCATTTTGGTACTCTACACAATATTTCCACAAGTCACAAAACCAGGGACCTTTAGGTTTCTCAAATAGTAAAATTCTGAAATAAAATAGCATGTTCCAAAATACGTTTCTTAATTATAGTAGAGAAACCTGAAGAGTTTGAACTATTAAGGAGGGTAATCGGTCCTAACATGCATATTAGAATATTTATAAAAGAAATGAAGTTATGATAATCAGTCCTAACATGCATATTAGAATATTTATAAAAGAAATGAAGTTATGTCATTTTCATTTCATACATAGAATGTATTTATGACTAACAATATTCTAAGTGAGGTCAAGTAGGGATCAGCATGATTTGTAATTGGAGTCTTCTTTCACCCTGCCCTAATGATGCTGGCCTCTTCTTTTCTTGTAATTGCATTGTTTGTATGGAAATTAATTTCTTTTAAGTGCTTTAGAATTTATTCTATTAAGTGGTCTCATTTCAAATCTTGTTTATATTATTCTTTTGCTTCTAGCTCCTGTTTCAAATTTTAGGTCTGGTCCTGCCAGCTTGATTATAATTCCATATAATGAAGCTGAAACTAAAAACGTTCTGCTCTAATTTCATGTTCTGGCAAAAAAGGAGGTATAATGACTCATATGGTCATGATTAAATATAAAGGTAGAAGTGTTTGCTTTATTGTAGACACAAGTTGGGTTTGAAGTATTGATTTAATGATCTTCAGTTGAGCAAAGTTATTTAAGGAAAGTGATACCCCAAATGCATGATAATTATAGGGCCATACACAGAAGTGATGCTCATTGCGTGTTTGTTCAGCAAATGAATCAAAAAATGAATTGGTTAGGACTGAATGCTATGTGCTTGTCCCATGGCTTGCTTATGGAACCATGATCTTTCCTGGCCTACGTGGGTTAGTAATAAGTAATGGTTAAATACAGTCATTGTGTAGTAACCTTGATTTTTTCATACTTTGTTGGCTTTGAAAATTCAAAAGAATAAATTAATAATGTATTTTAAAATACTGTTTTTTCTTGGACATATGCTTTACTTAGGTTTAATGTCGTTGGTTTAGAAGCTCAAATTGTTGATCAGAATGGCCAAAAACCATGATGATAGTAGTAATAGTAATAAATCTGCATTTTCACAAGATTCTGGCAGAGGAAAAATGTTTGGTTTTGATAAAGAGAGATATGTAAGTGTGAGGGATTATAGTAATGTAATATTTTTGAAGGACTCTTGGAGGGAGTATCCGTTTATATTTGGAATACTGACATTTTTCAAGATTGCTCTGACTTTCATATAATTGTCCATTATACATGTAATCACTGTTATTCAATATAGCAGTGTTTGTTAGGGACTTCTCTTTCTTCCCAGTAGCCACCTCTCATGTAGTGGATGATCATAGCTATTCTTTAATCTTGATCAACTTCTCTCCCCACCTGCTGGAACTCATTTAATGGCAACAATTTGAGTAAAAATGTTCTATTGAGTTAAAAAGAAAAAGAAGGTAATATGTATATCTACCCTAAATAATTGGAAAAAATAAAGACCAATATTCTCAAAAAAAGATAATGATAACTAATAAAAATGCTTTTACTTTCACTTTTAAGTGGTTTACCATGGGCATCAGTTTATTTCTCAGTTGCTCCTCTTAAGTTTGTTTTGATAGTGAGACCATTAGGTAAAGGACTCAATATAAACACTCAGTAAATATTACAAATGTATCCTGATAATTTTGTAATTGAGAACATTTGAGGAGGGAAATGAAAAAATCTAATGATGGACAGACAGTAAGGTAGGGTAAATATTTTCCATTGTTTTAAATATGTTTGTTCAATTTTTTTCATGAAGATATAAGCATATTCTTTATTTTCTCCTGTCTGGAATTCTATATTGTCAGGATAATATCAGTGGAGCAGTTAATCCTGGTTATGTAGAAATGGAATTGGTGCCTCACCTTTGATGTTAAACTTCACAGCTACATACGTCAGCCGGGCTTAGCTACGAAATAAAAAAGAATACCAGTGTGGGGTTACTGTGGACTGAAGGTCTCCATTGCCTCCAGGGGCTGCTCCTGTCATCTTTTAGATCTTTTATGCCCCCCACTTTTCTTCTTCTGGAATGAAAATGGTTCTGGGTGGAAGTAATTACGATTACCAAGCAAGTCTGCATATTGAATGCCAGGAGTTTTTATCCATATACCTCATTTTCCTTCTCAATTTAAAAATACTAAGATAAAATGTATAACATTTATTGAACACTTTCTGTGTAACACACATGGTATTGAGTCTTTCACCTGTTTGTTCTCATGTTCACAACAAACTTATGAGGAACAATTAGGAAATTAAATTGATACCCATGGGAAATGACAGCAAGTCAGTGGGGCACACCAAGAATACAAGCTGGTGCTCAAAATAATTAATAAATTTTTTTTCTCATATTATCTGAATTATTGAATCCCAAGAGTGTATATAATCTCTATTCTCTAATGATTTGTGAAGTTATTGTAAGAATTTGTTAAATCTGATTTAATAATGTCCCATTGGCCATCTCCTTATTATCTCTATATGCAGTTATTTCCCAGTATGTTCATAAAAGTGTCATGGTTTCCTGGTTTTGGTCAGATTCATCATATAAGAAAAATCAAAATTGTGGTACACTCATGCGTTCAGTGGGGGAGAAAATATTATGGATTATTATTACAAATTGAAAGTAAAGTGCTTAAGCCTATGCTGTTAGCAATGGAAAATCATTACTTTGACTCTAGTTAACACGTGTGCTTAATTATTTCCATAGTTCAATATCAATTCTATTTTAACCCTATTCCAGATAACTAATATTTAAGATGAATAATATAAAGAAACCAGAATGGATCTACAGAATACCATTTATTATCTATGGTTTTAATTAAGTTAGGGAAGCTAGAGAGAAAATCAGATATAACATGTATTTGATAGCTTAGTGCAAATTATCTTTACATTTATATCCATCTTTTTTTAAAAAAAGCCTTCTTGAATATGTCGTCAATGTTTTATACATATTTGACGGATATACATGATCCCAAACACACTTTCTAGCTTCTAATATTTATTTACAAAAGCTCTTGAGGGCTTCCCTGGTGGCGCAGTGGTTGAGAGTTCGCCTGCAGATGCGGGAGACGCGGGTTCGTGCCCTGGTCCGGGAGGATCCCACGTGCCGCGGAGCGGCTGGGCCCGTGAGCCATGGCCGCTGGGCCTGCGCGTCCGGAGCCTGTGCTCCGCAATGGGAGAGGCCGCGACAGTGAGAGGCCCGCATACCGCAAAAAAAAAAAAAAAAAAAAAAAAGCTCTTGGTATTTATAGACAACATCTATTCATTTGCGTGATAGATTTTTACAAATATCCTTTAAATTGAATACATTTTTGACTATGTGAGTATTCTCGTATGTAGTCATCAAATAATAATGATGATGTAAAATCTAGAATTTTTGAAAAAAGAAAAGCAGTTGACTTCTTGCATCAAATATATAGTTTAGATAATTGTGGTTACTTCCGGGCGCCTGATTCTGGTATCAAGAAGTACACCATTAGTTCTGGATGTGCTCATCTGTTAGAGAATACAGATCTTCTTTGACTTACGTACAATGGGGTTACATCCCCATAAACCCATCAAAAGTTGAAAATTCGTAAGTCAAGAATGCATTTAATACGCAATGCCATAGCTTAACCCTGCCTACCTTAAATGTGCTCTGAACGCTTACATTAGCCTACAGATGGACAAAATCATCTGTCCCAAAACTATTTTATAATGAAGTGCTGAATATCTCATGTAATTTATTGAATACAGTACTAAAGTGAAATGGTTGTATGGGTACAGAATGGTTGCTTCTCCTCAAGGTCACGTGGCTGACTGGGAGCTATAGCTAGCTGCCCAGCAACATGAGAGAGAGAGTATGAATATCAGACCGCACTTAGCTAGCCTGGGAAAAGATCAAAATTCAAAGTACGATTTCTACTGAGTGCATTTTGCTTTCGCATCCTCGTAAAGTGAAAAATCCTAAATTGATCCATTGTAAGTTGGTGACCATCTGTAGCTTACTTCACCTGGTCTATCAAGTGACCTGTCAAGGAACAAGTGATGAAAAGGGTCCCTTCTACCTTTAGTCACTATAAACTGTGGTAGATACATACGTTTATAGAGAAGATACACTTATAGGTGAGCTCGGTGCTTGAAGCTCAGAGCATTGAGCTCAGCGCTCAGCTCTGATGAGCTCAGTGCTCAGCTCTGATCTTTAGTGCTTGAAGTGATAGCTTCTAGTATTGATATCTCAATTTCAGGAGTTTATGTGAAATTATCAAAAAAGAGTGAAGTAAAATTTTCTAATATTGAAAATATTTTATAAGAAAAGGCTAGTATTGTTTAAGATGAAGGCACATTACAAGATATAGTCCAACAATTTTAAGAAATGTCATTTTGTCTAAAATTAACCCACTTTCAATATTGAACAGCAGAAACTTTTACCATCAGTTATGATTTCTATGGTCTTAAAACTGGTTTTTTACAACAAATTCCAGTCATTTGTTTCTTCCGATTTGGCAGTAATTTTAACTCAAGGCAACACTTTCTAGTTCATTGAACCTCTGCTTTGCAAGCAGTTTTATTTGTAACATAACAAATGTGTTTAAATGCTCATGTTAAGTGTTGTATCGTGTTCCTTTTTGAAATAAATTATTTCTGATATATTTTTTTTAAAAGATGGTTTATACTGTCTTTTGCCAGCTTTCACTCCTCTGAGATGTCACTCCTGATCTGAGTTGACTTAGGAGACTTTTCTTCTTGCTGGTCAAATTTTATCTCTTTCCTTTATCAAAAACTTCATATGTTGGGTGATAATTACCTCATGATCATCAGAATAAGTCATATAAGGAAAAGATCTACATAAGATTCATGTTTATATCTCAAGTAACCAGCATTGCACCTAACATTATGTGTTCAACAAATAATTTTGAATGAGTAAATACTTCTTTAAATAAAGTTCAGTTGAGTGTGGTTTTATGAATAAAAAATAGCCCTGGATTTGAATAATTGCAGAAGTTTAATACTTGGTGACCTCTTGGGCCATGCTCCAAATGAGCATATGTAAAACTTCCTATCAGAGGTCACGCCACAGAAATGATGTTTTCAGAGGCAGTTGCTTCTATGTGAAGAAAAGGATCAAACCTTAGTTCTGCACAGCGATCTCTGAGTTTATGGAAACTACACTCATGAGTAATAATATCAGCCAGCCAGCCTGCCTGCCTCCCTGCTTTCTTTCCTTCCTCTCTCCCTTGCTTCCTTCTTCCAGATCTGGCATTTCTATATCCCACATTCATGTTGGAAAGGGAAAGATCCAGGGAAAGGAGAGAGGAATTGAAGAGAAGAAGAAGAATATATACATGTATATATAACATATACCTACTTAACCCACTGAGTTTGTTAAATGTGTGACATAGGAATATTTTACAAGTTAGGCACTGTGAAAGCACCAGATTTTCTAGTTTGCAATCACTGTGTGCAATTCACATGAGAAAGTTCTCTTTGGAGAAAATGCTATCAACCAAATAAAACGGTGGGAAATTGTTTGGAATGTTCAAAATACCTTTTATACCTTGTATAATTAGAAAAGCTTATATTATTTCTTATGCTAGCAATGACATGATATATTTAATCAGACTTTCAATTTTTAAATTTTAGTTTATTTAGTAACTGAACTCTTTCTCTGAAGAATGATCATCAGGGGTTGTCATGAATGGGGGAGGGGTGGGGGGCATTCCACTGTTTTAAAACCATGTATCTTTGATTTCTTCTCTCTGAAATTTTTGGGACAGAAATGTAAAAGTTTATTGTGAACTCTGATAATCAAACAATAATTTTGCCACTCTTCCCTCTGTAACACTTTCCCAGTGTCTTGTTTGTTTAATCTTTTCTACCACCTTGCCTCTTTCGAAAGTCGCCCTGTGGCCCCATCCTTCAGGCACTCACATTCTGCTTTCCAAATTGACTGGCAGCTAAGCTTACAAATGAATCCACTCTAATGGCTGCTGATATGATACTGGGGCTTGAGGTCAATTCTTCCACATAGTTAAGTTGTTAAAATTTTTTTAAAGGGGCAGTCTGATAAAGTGAAATGAACACGAGAGGGTCAGAAAACTGGGTTTGGAGTCCTCGTCTCACTACTAATTTTGTAACTTAAATAGTTATTGATACTTTAGCTTTTAGTTCCAGCCCAATGAATAGGATGATAAATAGTAAAATAATAATAATAATGCCTACACTGTCTGAGAACTTCTTATTAAAGTGTGTGTTATAAAGTGAAAAAGTATTATGAATATACAAAAGTGATCGTTTATTTGAAACAATAGTTTAACCCAAAACAGTGAACACACACACACATACACACACGTTTATATTTTCTGCAACACTACCAGGTGAAAGCATTGTGGGGTAATCTAGAAAGTTCCATGTACAGAGATAATAAATACATATAAATCACTATTATAGGGCTTCCCTGGTGGCGCAGTGGTTGAGAATCTGCCTGCTAATGCAGGGGACACGGGTTCGAGCTCTGGTCTGGGAAGATCCCACATGCCGCGGAGCAACTGGGTCCGTGAGCCACAACTACTGAGCCTGCACGTCTGGGTCCTGTGCTCCACAAAAAGAGAGGCCGCGACAGTGAGAGGCCCATGCACCGCGATGAAGAGTGGCCCCCGCTTGCCGCAACTAGAGGAAGCCCTCCCACAGAAACGAAAACCCAACACAGCCAAAAATAAATTAATAAATTTTTAAAAAATCACTATTATAAGGAAGAAAATGGTAAAAAAAAAAATATATATATATATATATTAGTGCTAAAATCAAATACTCAAGGAGTTCAAAGGGAGAGATCACCTCTGAATTTCTCGCAAGGAGAGGCTACATGAATCAGGGAAATGTTCCTTAGGAGATGAGGGACAGACTTCAAAAGATGGTAGGGTTTAAACATAACACAAATGATGGGTATTTCAAGTAATATACCAGAGAGGTAAGGCCTTCACAACACAGAAAGATCAACTATATACAGCTCCCCCAAACCCAGAGTGTCAAGGAGGCTGCTTTTGGCAAGATTACTCTGGTCAGTTATGTGTAACTTAAGAATATATACAACTGTGAAGATATACAAGCATTAATAAAAGACTCCAGAATTACAAATAAATGCAGCTTGCTTGATCTTTAGGGATTACATTTTTGGAAGTATTTTCTGAAACTAAAAATATCTTCAGCAATGAGTTCAAACTTTAGAAATAAAAACTTTGTGCCAGTATTATAGCCTACATATTAAATCTTTCTGTAGACTAAAGATATTTTCAAAATAGATAAAAATATACATATATTGTATTTATTGAAGAATTCATACAATTAGAGAATTAAGTGGCTGATATAGTTGATGCTTTAATGTTTAGTGTGCAGGACTTATTCTCGCCAATTTGGGGACCCATGTCAAGGTTTCATAAAACACTTCAATATTATACGTGATGTGCTGACAATAGTGTTAAGTGTGAACTCAAGTATCCTAGGATCGATAGTCATTGGTAACATATTAAATTTTTCGTCTCTTTATCGTTTTGTTTTCCACTTACTTTTTAAAACTCTTAAAAAATGATACTTGTTTTTGGATACAATTTTTAAAATCTATAATGGAATATCACTTTTAGACCAGTCTTCTGCAGTCTTCTTCTATCTTTGACTGAGAGTACTCTACAGTGCACTGTTACTTCCCTGGATTAGATTAAAGGGTTTCAAAGTAATGCTGTAGTTGTCCCCATGTTATTTGTCAAGTCAGTCTGCCATCCTTTGGTTCTCTGATATCACGACCTAAAAAGCGAACTCCCCACTCCCACGTGGAGCTTCACATAGATCTTCCTTCCAGGCAAAACTCATCCTAATCACAACTGATGCTTAAGAATGTTTACCTGTTAAAGCTTGTCAGTACATTTTCTTTCATCTCCATCTATACCATCTCACAATGTTAAAAGCATGACTATATCTGGGTTAATAGGAGTCAAGCTGAAAAAATACCTCATAAGGCAGTGGTCTTTAAATATCAGCAGTGGCTTGTGAAAAGTTCCATTGTGTGCCAAATATAATATCTTCTTCTAAATTAATAAATGTGGACTTTCCTTGTGGTGCAGTGGTTAAGAATCCGCCTGCCAGTGCAGGGGACACGGGTTCAAGCCCTGAGCCAGGGAGATCCCACATGTTGTGGAGCAGCTAAGCCCACGAGCCACAACTACTGAGCCCGCACGCCTAGAGCCCATGCTCTGCAACAAGAGAAGCCACCACAATGAGAAGCCCACGCACCACAATGAAGAGTGCCCACCGCAACTAGAGAAAGCCCATACGCAACAACGAAGACCCAACATAGCCAATAAATAAATAAATAAATAAATGTAACTATGAGAAAGCATGCGATTTTAACAGACAAAAGTAAATGTTGCCTAAAATCTAGAACCTTAAATATCAACGAGGTCTATTAATGTTCTGTATTAAATGTTCTTTAAAAGCCATTCCTTGCTTCTTTTTCATCGAACAGGAGCTTATGGTTGATTTTTACCCAACGTTTCTCCTTTAGAGTTTGTCCTCCTGGAGAAAACAAGCCTTCTCTGACCAGGGCTCTGCAGGCCCTGACCCTTCGATGGACCTCTTGCTGAAAGAGACTTTTGGCTGTTGCTCCCCCACTGCTGTTTCCTGTGTCTGCTTACCCAGACCTCTCACATCCATGGTATTCCTCCCTACCTGTACCTCCCAAAGCATATCCTCCCTCCATGTCTCAAGATTTGAATCAGGAAGTGCTGTTGGGTCAGCCTGTGACAAGGAGTGGTGTCTGGAAGGTCAGGGAGGGTTTCTGGCAGCAAAGAAGTATACTGTCCAAGTTTCTTGAGCAAAAGATTGCTGGCTCCCCTCCTCCGTCCAGCAGCTGAAAAGTGTCCAGAAACTACAGCTCCTCCTTCCAGCGACTTTTCCAAACATTTGCAAGAGCTAGTCACACTCCAGGTGAATAGTTTCCGACACCTGGGATGAGCTGAGTTTTTGTTCATATAAATAGACATAGAACAAAGGGCAAAATATGGCAGTTTCTTTCTCCCAATCTTGAACAAGGTCTCTGTATGTAAAATTTATTTTGTATGTGAATATGCAGGTGGAGGTGTTTTATTTATTTCAGGTCATAGTTTTGTTTTTAAAAACATCTTGAATTTTCTACTTATTACCAATAATATTACTACCTAAAACAACATTTTATCTGTTTAAAGATGATAATTTGTAGGTTTCAATGGGTCTTAGGATAGAAAGAATATTTAGACATATAATAGCCTCAGAATTAATCCGTAAGGTCAGCCAGAATAATGAAAGTTTCCTGAGTTTGTAATACATGCCAATATTTGGTAGCGTATGCATGTCAGTTTGCTTCTTAATGCTGTACACATTGATTTCTATGACTTTCTAGAAACTATAGTCAAAGGGTATGTTTTGCATTCTTAAGAAATGCAGTGAATTAACTTTGCTAGGTTTTAGACCATTCCAGTGTCTTGCTTTAGTTTTATTTATTTATTTATTTATTTATTTTGCAGTAGGCGGGCCTCTCACTGTTGTGGCCTCTCCCGTTGCGGAGCACAGGCTCCGGATGCGCAGGCTCAGCGGCCATGGCTCACGGGCCCAGCCACTCTGTGGCATGTGGGATCTTCCCGGACCGGGGCACGAACCTGTGTCCCCTGCATTGGCAGGCGGACTCTCAACCACCCTTGCTTTAGTTTTTAGGTACTGAATGCATTGCATGAAAAGGGAATGTTTCTATTTTGCCACCACCATTATGTAATCTTTTCCAGTGCAATTACAAGCTAATTCAGGGCTCTTTGTGTTACACTAATAGCTTCTGATTCACTGCTGTTACCCAGTACCTGTTCATGCACTTTTAATACCATCTGCAGTGCCCCCAGCACTTACCTTAGGTGAGCATTTTTCTCTAAGTAGAGACTCATCTTTGGCAAACCGTTAACATCAAAAAAGATCCCATCTGTTAGAGTTACATATGGCTAAGATCAGAATTATCAAATATCTCATTTTTTGCTTTATTCTTTTTCTTTTCTTTTTTTCCTTTCTTATCCACACAATAAATGTAGTTGTCAGCAGGATAAGTTCATGCACCGGATAAGGTCACAATTTCATTTAGTGACAACTTCCAACAGTAAGAACTTACAAGGTTCGATTTATTAAAGAGTCAGAAGGGATAAGATCACTGCATGGCCAGCCTGATTTATCAGGGTTTGACTGGAGTACTTGAATAGGGAATGTCGTATTTCAAGTTTATGTTCAAAACTGTAGTTTAGTGTGTGTGATGACTGTATGACTCAAAAATTGAGAAGGAAAATTAGAAAAGGTATCCCTATAAGGCGATTTGTAGCTACTAACCAAGAACTATCACTTCCCGTGCCAAACCATGCTTTGAGATGGGTCAACAGTGTAATATAAATGGCACTATTTGTCTTAGAATGCAGATGAAACATGCTGTTATTAATGCCTGAGGAAACACACATTAGTGGCAAGGCTGCAGTTTGGCTGTAAAGATAATCAGCAGTAAAATGATCATCTAACCCTCTAATGTATCTGGCAGGAAGCTGTCAAATGGTTAAACCACAAAATAGCAAGAGCTCTGCCATACTTCAGCCACCTTGGCTGACTTTGAAAATGTTTTGAGATTTTTAGAATCTTTGAGTGCTTTTTGAACTCAGCATGACTTCGGAGCTGTCCATGTTTGATACCATGATGTATAATGTTTTCCAACCATGAAGAAAATATAAATATGGGTTCTGACGCTATAGCCTTCTGCTGTCGTGAGACGTGATAAACATTATGAGCTAATTCATGTGGTCTGCTTTAAAATTTGGTTATGTATTTAAAACCATGTTCAAACCAATCCGAAGTTTATTTTCAGCAAATGAAATAGGATCTTCTGTCATCTCATTTACTTGCAACCATGTCCTTCTATGAAATCTGAGCCTGGAGTTAAGGGATGTTCTGTAAATACCATATACATTTATGCCATCAACTTAATGCTGAATTTAGTTGAAGCCATGATTGCTGATAATGATGCTAAAAGGCCCACATCTTTTCTGTTCCCCTTTGGTATGCTACAGTTTTCATGTACTTTGCTCTCTAAGGAGGCATCAGAAGGACTCTATTAAAAAGAAACAAAACAATGACTTGATAGCACCTTCAATAAAAAAAGATTTGAGGGTATCTCCCTTGATTTTAAGTATTTGTTTCCACCAGTAAATTTCTTTTATTTGGACAAAAAAAAAAAGTGGGTTGATATCTTAAAAGCTGCAGTGCGTTTGGTAGTGATTTCTTACTCAGGGCTTCTTTTTTCAGTGAAGCTATCATAAGTCTTTGAGTAATCACAGACTTTTAAAAGTATACATTATCAAGAAGATAAGAGAAACAGCCCTCAGCACTAACAATATTATCTTTTACCAAAATTGATTAGTCCATCCAGTGTGTCTCAAATATTTTGTGTGAACTTAACCAGCATGTTAAAAATATGAATTGGGCAGAAAAGAAAATTTTTTCATCCTGCTCCATGTTTCACAGATGAGGTAATGTAGTTAATGCAATAAAATGTTGAACAAATGAAATGTATGATTGTTGTAATACAAAGAGAAGACACGTACTAAGACAACTTTTTTTGTCTTTAAAATCAACTTTAACTGTACTACAGTTAAGTCTGTGAACTTAGGAAAATCATTATCCAATCAACGATGTTCAATTTGTATTTTGCACTTACCACATGTCACAAACTATATTAATTACCATAGAATAAACAGAAGTAAAAAATGCACCTATAGTTCAAGATGTTGAGGTGGAAGAAGTTATCAAGGAGAAACCACTAGGGAATAATTAAATGCAAAACTGCATGGACTATAAATGTTACGGGAGAATTAGGGAAGGAGAACTCAGTTTGTTCTGGAGTTCAGAGTTGTTTGATGAAAGAGAATACCTTTGAGTTCGATCTTGCAACTTTAATAGGGTTTATCAGGACAGCCAGGAGGATGGTGTGTCTGCCAGGTAGCAGCAACAATTCTCAGAAAGGTGTGGGAGTTAAACTGGAGATGAGGAGGAAGGTGCCATAAGGAAGAGTTTCTTGACTGGAAAGGAGAAGAAAAAATTCTGGAGAGCAGAACAGGCAGTCCAGTACATGTTGTGGAGCAACTCTGCGGTGGTATTAGGATTCAGGCATAGATGTTCAATTTGGGATGGTCAAAAGGAAGCTAGTGAAGGGACTTGCACAAATGAATGGCAAGATGAAAGTGGGGTTTTGATACGTTTACCCTGGCAGGAATTTGGAGCCCAAATCAGAGATGTAGAGTGAGTTGAGGCTGATTGGTCCTCTACATCTGAGTTGGTAAAAACTGGGAAATGCTGGTAAGAAAGGTAAATCCAGGAAATATTTAAAAGGACATTAAAAGTCAAGGTATAGAGAGTATTTTGGATAGAGGTGTTAAAGAAGGAATGTGACCACAGACACTAAATAGTTAGATGTGATGATGGAAGTATGTGGACATGCTCTTAGAATGCTTCAGTTTCTTTGTGGTGAAATAGTAAACGTTTATTAGGTACTTTGCTTATGTTATATGAGTGAATCCTCACAGCAGCCATATGAGGAAGATATTGTAATTCCTATTTGGTTTGAAGAAGCTGAAATTGAGAGGGTTAAGGGACTTGCTCAGGATCACATGACTTGTTCCACTTATTTTTCTCCAATTCGATTTTGAATCTGTGTGCTGGCCTCCCATTCTAAAACATTCCATTGACTCCAGACACCCATGGTCTCCATCTCATCAAAAGGAATTTTCCCAGTCCTTTTCTTACTTTTGTAAATGTTCAGGTTACTTAATTGATCCCTCCTCCTTTAAATTCCTGATCAATCCATCGGATGCTATGGTACCATGTCCAGTTTATTCTCTATTTTCTATTTTCTCACACTTCTCTTAAATATTCTGTGCCTGCTCCTCCATCCCTCTGCTTTTTGAAAATCCTTGGAACTATATCCTAGATCTTTTTATTTTATCATGTTACACTCTCTCCTAGATCAAAAATTCTATGACTTTTACCATATACAAGTTGGTTTTAATTAATAAATAAAAGCCAACATTTATCACTCTAGCTAAGACCTTGCTTCTGAGCCACAGGCTTGTACCTCTCCACCCCAAATCACCTCCTGCCTTGCTTACAAAGCCACTTGGACCTCAGTATTTCCAAGCTATAACTCCTTATCCTTAAATCTTCTTTTTTCTGTGTACCCTATCTCAATAGGTACATGACCATTGGCCCATTTGCCCAAGCCAGATATGAGAAGATCATTGCTGGATTTTTCCTTCCCTAATACCTAAAATCTAAATAATCACTAAGTTCTATGACCTCTACTTACCAAGCCTTATGGATTACATTTCCTCAGATTTATCCAGAACCCAAGCTTGTTTTGTTGGTTGCTTTATGCCTGGGTATAACCCACTATCTGGTATTTAGTAGTTACCCAGTAGATATTAGTAGAATAAATGAATGAATAAACTAATGAATAGATTCAGAAAAGAATGAGTAAACAAATCAAATGAGAATGGAACTTTGCTTTCTGATTTTGAAATCTCTAATCTTTTCCAGTCAAACATTCTTTTTATGATAAGCTAGTTCTAGGACCTGACTCTTTGATCGAGCATCTCAGTGTTCTTTCTACTTCTCCTAATATATCTGGGGAAAGAAAATCATGGTGTCACGGACACCTTATCAAGTAGCAAGAGAGTGCAAAGCCCTCTTTAACAATGACAAAACAAAGACTTAGAAAAGACATAACCTATTCATGGCCATTCAGCTGGCTATTTGATAGAGGGACTAAAATTTAATCTTAATTTAGTGCAATAATGTTTCCTCTATTTCATGACACTTATTAATCTTTGAAAAAATTTTAAAAATATTATACTCAAGCAACATGTATGTTAAATGAAATATAATTTCTGTTTATACAATATCTTACTTCTCTTGCTATCAGTAAACTGTGTAGAGTTGGTAGTGTGTAAATGCTATTTGCAATATGCTTATAGTTTTCTATAAAGCTGCTCTGAATAAATGAATATTTTAATTTAATTGTTTCAGCAACAGAAAGGATTTCCCCAAACCTCAGAATAACATCTGACATCATGATAAGCAAAAAGGAGACAGAAATTTGCCTGTTTGTCTAATAAAGTTGAAAAGATTGACTTGAGAGCTTGAACAGTTACTGGACTTTCTGTTATGGCCATCTTTAAGAGCTCATAAAACTATTTTTGGCCTGCTTAAAATTTTAATGCATAGTCAAAGACACCTCAAAAACTTTGGAGATATTTGGGTATCACTTCATGATCTGCCCCAAGTTTGTAGTTCTTAATCCATTAAAAGACAGACCTGCTTGTAAATCCACAGGTATAGATAAGAAGTCACTGTTTGACTGAGTCTGAACCCTTTTCAAATGAAAAATGTCAGTGGCAGAAAGAGAGGATTAATTACATTTTTAAAGGGTTTTCAAAGATTTTCATGATTCCTCTGGTATCACTTGAAATGTGACATGACTATGTTCTTTTTTTTCTTTTTTTTTCTAAGTGTGTAAAAACAAGCAAATTATTTGGGCATCATTTTTATGTAGAAAAGAACATTTTAAACTAGTGTTTAGGTGAAGGATTGAAATGTATTTTATCTTTAGAGGGTAAATTGTGAAGAAATTGTTTAAAATGTAAGCATGAATGAAAAATAGGAACTATCAGATAGAAATTAAACAGTTTCTTTTCAAATAGAAAAATTATCCCAAATTTTTAAATAACTGCATTATCAATATGAAAATGCATACATATGTTAAGGAATATTTCCCACTGAGCCCTATTTGACATCATAACAGGTTGCTGGCTATGCTCTGCCTTTGAGGATTTTCTATACAAGTCTCTGATTCTAATGCATTAATCAAAACGATTGTATGAGGATGAAAAACGTTTTCAAGGGAAAATCTCAGAAATGGGTTTGTTATTCTGCATGCAGAAAACAAATTATTATTGTTCCATATTCCCTGGATTCTGGGTAAGCTTCAGGGTTTGATATTTAAGCATTAATATGTTATTTTAAATGTTTTTTACTTATAAAACTATGTTTCAGAAACTCAGACTTATTGAATCTTTTTGGGTCCATTTGCCTCATTACTGATCATCTTTAGCTACTGACACATAAGAACGAAAAAAAAGTGAGAAGTGTGCGTCTGTCTTTAATAAGACACAAGAGGGAAGAGATATGGGAACATATGTATATGTATAACTGATTCACTTTGTTGTAAAGCAGAAACTAATACACCATTGTAAAGCAATTATACTCCAATAAAGATGTTAAAAAAATTAAATGAAATATAGTTGATTTACAATGTTGTCTCAGTGTCAGGTGTACAGCAAAGTGATTGTTTTATATATATATATAATATATATATATATATTCTTTTTTAGATTCTTTTCCATTATAGGTTACTACAAGATATTGAGTATAGTTCCCTGTGTTATACAGTAGATCTTTGCTGGTTATCTGTTTTATATATAGTAGTGTGTATATTTTAATCCCAAACTCCTCTAATTTATCCCTCCCCCTCCTTTCCCCTTTGGTAACCATAAGTTTGTTTTCTGTATGTCTGTAAATTTATTTCTGTTTTGTAAATAAGTTCATTTGTATCATTTTTTTAGATTCCACATATAAGCAATATCATATGATATTTGTCTTTTTCTGTCTGACTTACTTCACTTACTGTGCTAATCTCTAGGTCCATCCATGTTGCTGCAAATGGCATTATTTCATTCTTTTTTATGGCTGAGTAATATTCCATTCTGTATACATACCACAGCTTCTTTATCCATTAATCTGTCGATGGACACTTAGGTTGTTTCCATGTCTTGGCTGTTGTAAACAGTGCTGCTATAAACATTGAGGTACATGTATCTTTTTGTATTATAGTCTGTGGGAAAAAAATAAGAACCCTCCTACACTGCAGATGGGAATGTAAATTGGTACAGCCACTATGGAGAAGAGTAGTCCCTTAACAAACCAAAAATAGAGTTACCATATGATGTAGTGATTCCACTCCTGGGCATGTATCTGGAAAAACGATAATTTGAAAACTATAATTCAATGGTGTTCCTTTTAAAAGCCTCAAGGTTAAATCTGTATATTTAAATTTAGTTATTGACTTGAAAAGAAACTAAGGCCATATTAAGGCAAATATTTCATCATATATTACCTACCATAATTTATATATCATTTGCAAAGTGTAATTACTGAACACATTTTGTTTTATTTAGAACTTTCCTCAGCTGTCTATTCTATATTGGTTTCCATTCATACTTCTTCCTATTCCATTCCTTCCATTTTCATGTCTGCTCTTGAGCAGACTGAGAGGAAATTCCATTAAAAAGAAACAATAAATTATATTAGTAAGATTAATATTTGGAAATATAAAAAATAGTGTGATAATATAGTATGGTAATACTCTCAGGACATAAATATCATAGATTTAATTACTTAAGAGAAGGTCTCCAATTCCTGATCAAGATTTTTTTTCCATTTATTCCAAACAATGTTTAGGCTTAATGACCAATTTTTAAATTTTTGATGGCTTCATTTATTTCTTTTTTTTATTCATCTATTCATTTATTTCTTGAGTGAGGATTTGATGAATTCCTACTTTATGCAACTGTGTATACTGTCTTTACTTCCTGTTTCTCTTTAATGATCCCAAAGTAATAATTAGGAGGAAATAAAAGGAAGAAGACCATACTAAACTGGCTGTTTCTTAAGGGGTTTTTGTCCAAACGTTTTTGGTAACATAGAATCTCACCTAAAGTACCAAATATAAAAAAGTAATGACTTTGATTAAACATTTTTTTAATTTGCAAAAATATACGTGTCCATTTTTGGCACATGTAGTTGTTCTATCCACTGAAACTAGTAGTAAATTCAGGAAATTGCCAAGTACTTTCAAAAACTCTCCATGTTGTTCGCCAAGACTCTTGAATCATTGTAATACAGTTATTGCCTAAGGTATATATCTTTAATTGTAATTTTTTAGTTACTTTGGTGATCAAATATAGGAATTTTAGCTCTGTTATTGTCCTAACACTTCTGGTCTATCCGTTTTGGCATTGGATCAATGCTTTCTGAGGACATGTCATCATTTCTGCTTCTTAAGGATTTACTAAATAGAATGGACTTCAGTAGGTGATAAGTGTGCAGAGGCTCAGGAAAGAAATTGGACTAAATGTGAATATAATTATAAGGACAAGTTTTATTATCCTCTCAGGATACCAAGATCAGTTGTTCTTCAGATGAACATAATTAATTCTCTTTATATGAATCCTGAGAATATTGTTCGTGTAAAGCAAGCACACAGAAAGAGACGGCTGTTGGTAAAGCACAAGTGAAAGTACTTTAAACGCCTCTTGTGTTCATTGTCTGCAGGAGAGCTGGAGGTGTTTCAGAAAGATGGAGAACGAAAAATTCAGAGTCGGCAGCAACTTCCAGTGGGAACCACCTGGGGGCCGTTCGCTGGGAAGATGGACCTGAATAATAATTCCTTGGTATGTGGATGTTCTGAGACGGTTGACTCTTAATACTTTGTCATAGCACAGAAATTATCTCTGCTTGCTACCCAGTGAAATCACTAAAAATAACTTTTTTCTTTTTCATGGACCACAAAACTGGGATGTCTTCCGAGTGGTCTGTCTCTGACAGTATTACACGTAGAATTTAGAAGGAAACAGGTTAATCATACTAAATGGTTATCTAGTAAGGTAATTTTTAAGGTTGTGGCTTTATCTGCTTAGCCAGACTAATATTGTCCATATTTAATAATATATACTAATGCTTTTATTTTTGAGATGACACAAATTAATTGTCATACATTACAAGTTTACATGATGAACAAGGAATAAACAACCTTGCTATTGCTTGGTAATACTATTTGTACCTTTAAGAGTGAGAATGAAAAAAAAAAAGAGTGAGAATGAGTGATCAGCCTCATAATTTTTCTTGTTAACATTTTTGTAAAAATTCTGAGATCAGAAAGTTTACCTCTAGGAATGACTGTATGGACAATTGATTGATTAGATATTTTTAAAAGTTATGGAAAGATGGAATATTTGGTTACATTTAAACTTCATTTCTTTTTTTTTTTTTTTGCGTTACGCGGGCCTCTGACCGCTGTGACCTCTCCCGTTGCGGAGCACAGGCTCCGGACGCGCAGGCTCAGCGGCCATGGCTCACGGGCCCAGCCGCTCCGCGGCACGTGGGATCCTCCCGGACCGGGGCACAAACCCGCGTTCCCTGCATCGGCAGGCGGACTCTCAACCACTGCGCCACCAGGGAAGCCCAACTTCATTTCTTAATTGAATGTTAGCTTCCTATTGCAGCTGTAGCAAATTACCACAAACTGTGGCTTAAAACAACCCAAATTCATCATCTTGTAGTCTGAAAGGAATCTCTCTGGGCTAAAATCAAAGTGTCTGCAGGGCTGAGTTTTTTCCTGGAGCTTCTAGGGGGGAATCTGTTTTCTTTGCTTTTCTGTCTTCTAAAGGTTGTCCACAACCTTTGGCTTCCAACCCCCTTTCATCTTCAAAACCAGCAATGGCTGATAGAGTCTTTCTCATATCTTTATTCTGACTCTTGTGTCTTCCCCTTCCACATTCAAGAACGCTTGTGATTACATTGGGCCCACCTGGGTAATCTAGGTTACTCTTGCAACTTTAATTCCATCTGCTTTCTTAATTCCCTTTTGCCTTGTAACATTCACAAATTCCAGGGATCAGGACATTAGGACTTCTCCTATTATAAGTAACAATACAAGTGATAAAACTTGGGGATAAAAACGTTTTATATTCTTTAGGAGATCCAGGAGTTATTTATATGAATGGAAGTCCTTCTCTCTAAATGCCATTTTTGTAGGAAGAGTTTCATGCCTGCTAAATATCTCCATCTACACTGGGGGTCGGGGGGTGGGGGAGACATAAAAACTCCCAGGGGGGTTTTGACAAGTGTGCTCAACTCAGCAACATTGCTTTCCTTTTTCAACTGATTACCGGAAAGAAATTTCTTCGTCAAGCTATTACATGAAAGAAACTGGTTATGTGTGGATTTTTGCTTATTTAGTGCCATGTGGATGAGACAGAGGTCATTGATTTAACTAAAAGTAATGATTGGAATAAATAAGAAACATTTGTGTCATCAAACTTTCAAACAACGTAAGAGGTTCTAGGGGTGTGCTTTTTACTTCCTAAATCCATGTGTTTAATCCATAAAAGAAAGAATCAGGAGACTGTGCATGTGTTTAAGAACCAAACACGTTGATAGACCAGGCTAAATATTTAATAATCTGGGCAGTTTAATTTGTGGTGGTCCAGTGCACCTACTTCAGAAAGGGTTTGAGAAGTGACTTCACAAACACTGCAGACCTTAGTTGGTTGAGTTGTATTAGTGGACTGTTCTACTGATTCCTTTGATAGAGTAATATTAGTTATTATACGGCTTTATCAAGCAAAGGCAAGAGGAAGATTGTGTCATCATCAAAGGTTGAATTAAATGCTATTCGAAACCCATTTTATCTGGGGGTTTCTATTGGTTCTCTAGCATTGCTTTAAAAATGTTTTAGGCACTAAGATATTTATCTTATTTGTCACTGTATATCAGACACCAACATAAACTTTAGTCATTTCTCTGATATTTCTTCAAGAGTGTACTGCCATTGAAGTGGCAGCTATTGTTGATATAAGAAATGCATGTTTTCCCCTTTATTATATCAACATAATATCTCTATGAAAATGCAACTTTTGATTAATCTTTATATCATTATATATATGTAAACTGGTGCTTTTTACACATTTTTAACGTATGCTAAATTGTGAGGTGTGGAAAGTAAACCTATTTGTGGAACTTTAATTTTTTCAGTGAAATATTTTTAGACAGATGATATCATTTGGTTATTTTTTCATGCTTCTTTACCACTCTAAAGCTATCTTGTACCATACATAATATCTTTTAAAGGATTCAATTTATAGTTATGAAGTTTTTGGTGTTTTTGATACTATTTGAAGTGAATGAATGCTCTTTCGGGTATCAAAAACCAATCATGGGGCTTCCCTGGTGGCGCAGTGGTTGAGAGTCCGCCTGCCGATGCAGGGGACGCGGGTTCGTGCCCCGGTCCGGGAAGATCCCACGTGCCGCGGAGCGGCTGGGCCCGTGAGCCATGGCCGCTGGGCCTGCGCGTCCAGAGCTTGTGCTCCACAACGGGAGAGGCCACAGCAGTGAGAGGCCCAAAACCAATCATGGGGAATCGTTTTTTAATAGAAAATAATCTTAATACTCTAGTTTTCTCCTCTTTTCTTAGGATTTAAATATTTAATTCATGTTAATTCCCTAAACTATAGCATTTTCTCTATTTTAAAATGTAGTTGCTTTGCTAAAATATACTTAAAAAAATTTTTTTGACAATAACATTCTTTTCCAGAATTTACTTTTGAGTTTATGTCATTAAATTCTACTAATACTAATATCGACACTACTGTTACTTCTGTAGGACAATTGTCTAAGTTATACTTCGTACTTATTCTTTTCTAGACACTATATGGAGAATTGGAAATAGATTAGCTCCTTTACTCCTCAGAACAAACCTGTGAATTTGGTTCTATTTTTATTTATTTATTATTGAAGTATAGTTGATTTACAATGTTGTGTTAGCTTCAGGTATACAGCAAAGTGATTCAGTTATGCATATATATATATATATTCTTTTTAAGATTCTTTTCCCTTATAGGTTATTACAAAATATTAAATATAGTTTCCTGTGCTATACAGTAGATCCTTGCTAGTTATCTATTTTATACATAGCAGTGTGTATATGTTAATCCCAACCTCCCAGTTTATCCCACCCCCCTTGCCCTTTTGGTAACCACAAGTTTGTTTTCTGTATCTGTGAGTCTATTTCTGTTTTGTATGTAAGTTCATTTATATCATTCATTTTTTAAAAATTCCATATGTAAGCAATATCATGTGATATTTGTCTTTCTCTTTCTGATGACTTCACTTAGTGTGGTAATCTCTAGGTCCATCCATGTTTCTGCAAATGGCATTTTTCGTTCTTTTTTATTGCTGAGTAATATTCCACATCTTTATTCATTCATCTGTCAATGGACATTTAGGTTGTTTCCAAGTCTTGGCTATTGTAAATAGTGCTGATCTGAACATTGGGGTGTATGTATCTCTTTGAATTATGGCTTTGTCTGGACATATGCCCAGGAGTGGGATTGCAGGATCATACATTAACTCTATTTTTAGTTTTTAAGGAATCTCCATACTATTCTCTATAGTGAATGTATCAATTTACATTCCCACCAAAGTGTAGGAGGGCTCCTTTTTCTCTACACCGTCTCCAGCATTTATTTTTTGTAGACTTTTTGATGATGGCCATTCTGACCAGTGTGAGTTGATACCTCATTGTAGTCTTGATTTGCATTTCTCTGATAATTGGTGATGTTGAGCATCTTTTCTTTTTTTCTTTAAACTTTTAATTTTATATTGGAGTATAGCCAATTAACAATGTTGTGGTAGTTTCAGGTGCACAGCAAACCGACTCAGCCATGCATACACATGTGTCTATTCTCCCCCAGACTTCTCTCCCATCCAGGCTGCCACATAGCATTGAGCAGCATTCCCTGTGCTATACACTAGGTCCTTGTTGGTTGTCCATTTTAAATACAGCAGAGTGCACTTGATGATCCCAAACTCCCTAACTATCCCTCTCCCCCATCCTTCCCCCTTGAATTTGGATATGTTTAAAATTATATATTTATAGATAAGAAAATAAAGGCTCAGGCCTTTTGATTCCAGAATTTGTGTTTTTAAAGACCAGGCCACACTCCTCCTCAATAGTATCTATAACATGATTGGAGTATGATAAAATTGTTAGGGATTTCTTTACATGAATTCTAAGTTTATAAAAATCTCTGGGAGAAAATATGCAGTGATTAGAGGTAGACTCCTTTTTTTCTTACTTTTGGCAAAATATTTGTTATTATACTTCATAACTATCATGACTGAGGAGTTATGAGTTAATTCAAAGACTACTACAATTTTATTACCTCTTTATATTTGGACAGTACTTTAATATGTGTTTTGTATCATGAAGATAAATTTTCTTTATCATAAAATGTATAGCCTACTAAACCTTCCTTACCCAACCTGTAATCACGTTCGGAATTAGCGCACTCTTTAGCCCCCACCCTTTTAAATTGCTTATTCGCCAACCGACGTAATGTTACTCTGTTCAGACTCATGGTGTTGTCTCAAGAGATCCAGCACACTAATTAATCCAACACAGTAATTAATTGAGTCACCATGCCAGATGTCAAATCCTTTTTATATCTTTCAAGTTCCCATCTTGAAGTGCATTAGCAATATGCCACCTTCTGCAGGAAGCCTTTGCAGACCAGGCATTTGGGTGTACATAGAACATTTCCAGAAATATAGGCTATATAGAAGCACCAAATGAATTGATTTGACAAAAAGTTTTCCTTGGAATCATGTAACACACTGAACACAGAAATAAATAATCTTTTGCTCACACCTCATTATCTTGTTAGATATTATTTCATGCTTAATAGCAACATATAGTTAATATTTTCATTGGGCCAGATAGGGCTCAAAGTGCTTTATAAGTTTTATATCTCATTTAGTACTTACATAAGCATATGAGAAGATAATATCCGTTTTTTTCCTCCTATGTTATAGAGGAGGAAACTGCTACAGTGAGAAGTTGAATGACTAGCCCAAAGTCACCTCAATCTGACTTGAGAACCCATGTTGCAATCAAACACTGTCTGAGAAATTTTATCTGTAATATAGGGATAATAATGCTACCTAGCTTATCAGAATTTTGTAAAGGCTAAATGAGGTAGCTAGCATACATGAGTTATCCAGAAATACTGACTACTGTTACTGCTCAGTCACCTGTAAAAATGGGTCCATTAAAATCTGTCAGGTTTAAAACTGAAAAGACACTCCTAATTAAATAAGTAAAACTATAGACTTTTGGCATTGGGGGATTTTACATGCCTTAATTTGACTATTTTCCAAGGACACTGTATTAGTCTGGGTTCTCCAGAAAAACAGAATAAGGTGTGGTGTGTGGGGGCGGGGGAGGGGGGCAGAGAGAGAGAGAGAGAGAGAGAGAGACATTTATTATAAGGAATTGGCTCACATGATCATGGAGACTGGCTAGGTGAAAATCTGCAGTTTAGGTCAGCAGGCTGGAGAGTCCGTGGTGTAGATGAAGTTTGTTACTTGGAGAGGTCAGTCTTTTTGTCCTATTCAGGCTTTCAACTGATTGGATGAGGCCCACCCACATTACAGAGGGCAGTCTGTTTTACCCAAAGTTCTCTGATTCAATTGTCAATCTCAACCAAAACTCCTTCCAAGTTAATACACAAAATTAACCATCACAGATTCCAAAGGTCTATGGTATATTGTAAGTTTCCGTTTTTTCAGGCAGTCTTACGCCCCTGAATGAATTGTTAGCCAGCAAGTGAGCCTAGCTTTTTTTCCAACATCCTAGCTCTGTGCCAAGGAATAACTTAACATGCTATCATAGTGACACAAATTTCATGTTTTTGAAAGTCTTATAATTTTATTCATTGAAAATATCAAAGGACTATTGACAAGGAAGGAATTTTTAAAATCACTTTAAATTGTGATCAATATCTGTTTTGGAGGTGTTTTAGAATTTCTATATTTATATGTTGTGCCTTTGATGTTTTCCTATTTTCTCCTGAGGACAAAGATCTTTGTAATATGCTAAATCTCTGCTATGCTAGCCCAGGTAAGTGCTTAATAATGATCAAACAACCTTTATATAGAAGGTTAGGTGTCTCTAATATTAGTGACATTTGCCCTCTCTCTCTTTTGAATATATCAGCTGTCAGTAGCTAACGAGTCTTATTCAGCAAACTGCATGCTGGAATCATGCAACATGCATACTTAATTAAACAACATAAATAGAAAGTCCCAGGTTACTTAATACATAATAGTAAACTTATCACAATCTGTTTAATTCAACAAATGAAATTTGACATAGAAATTTCATTTTATCGATGCCATTCAATCAGAATAGAGCCTTATTTTATTTTCCCATGGGGTTGTGACATTGAATTCTACAAATAGGAAATACACATATAAAGGATACTAAAGGCAAAATTTAATTGACTTAATAATGACATAATGCACATATTAAATTCCACCTTACATTTTTTTAAGATAGTTATTAACATAGAAATGTGGTTGAGGAAAGAATTAGAGATTCCTGATCACATCACAGGGAAATATTAGAATTGTTAGATATCTCCATTGCTCCCCTTCCAGTTCTAACTCTTCCAGTACCCGTCTCTGAGCCCATTCATTGCCAAGGTCTTCAAGCTTCATGTTGTACACACTCCAGAGCAACTATATCCCTATCCATGTGTCTCTAGCATTCACCTGTATTGCCAAAGTCTGCTTCATGGAATCATCTCTGACTTTCTATTTGAGAACGTTTCTTCCAGCCTCAGGAAGCAAACCTAACTGCAAGCCCGGCATGCTGGAAGTGCTGGAGAATTAATGCTTCCAAAAGTAATCCTCAACCAATTATGGGCAGAAGTAGGTGGATAAATACCCCTGCTTCCTCACCTCTCCATTAGGGTGTAAGAAGTGTTCTACACAGTCTCTTGGAATTTGACAGTGAAATTGAAGTCCAGCTGGCTTTATAACACAGCATTTATGGGTTTTCTTTTCCTTCCTCCGTCCTCCTCCACACCTCTACTGAATTTTTCTGAGATCACCCCTCCAATAAACTACGGACACTTGAGTCAGTCTCAGGGTAACCTTCTGGGGAAGCCATACCAACGGAGCTTCTAGGATACAATAATGAAGTAAATTGGAAAGTTATATCCAAATTATTGTTGAGATTCTAGACAGCATAGATTTTAAAAAATTCTTAGTATTCAATTCTAGATCACTGCCTCTGGCAAATGATAGCTACTCAATAGATTCTCTTTAAAATAAAAATCTGATCTAATTGAATTTCCTTACCAGGAGCACTCCGGCTGACTCTACCCATACCCTCCCATCTCCACTCTCTGAATGATATAATTTATAATGCTGCTGAGGCATGACTTTTTGTGGGGTCTTATATTTCTTTTCATTGATGTTGACATTGTGAACAATATCCTCCTTTTAATATTCATTCTAATCTGGGCTCAGGACTACCATACTTTCCTACTTCTTATGTCTCTCTGGGTCTTGGCTCTTTTGAATTTAACTGTGAGTGTTTCCCAAAACACTCTGGCCTTTCTTCTCTTCTCCCTCTGTTCCCAGTGCCTCGGGGAGCTTATCCGCTTGCAAAGCTTCAGCTACTAATTTACAAATGACATTTAAATTAAAAAATCTCTAACCTTGGCTTTTTACCCTTTCTCTAATAGCACATTTCAACTGTTTTACAAGCCTTTCCCACCGACTTCCTCCAACTAAACAGTCACGAGGCGAGTTTATTACTGTTTCCACACACTGTCTCTCTGTTCTTCTCCCTGACTTCCAAATTTTAGTCACCTTTAATCCGAAGTCTCTCCCTCTCCTTTCCTGCCTCTGCAGGAAGTTCTTTCTGTGAGTTATCCCATGTTTCCCTCCCATTTCTACCTCTCCTCTCACATCTCAAATGCCTGTTTACATATATAGTCATACACACACATACACACACACACACACACACACGCACACGCACCCCTCTCCTTTATTGGTTTTAACTAACACCCTTGTTTTTGTCATCCACTCAGAGCCAAACATCTTCCAAGACTCTCCTTTTCATGTCCAGAAACCAAGTGCCATACTTCCTGCTTTCTTCGTTTCTGTTCCCTTCTTTCTGTTCCTGCCACCATTGCTGTAGGCGAAACCTCCACCATTTCTTCCTTGATTATCACAGTATCCTTCTAACTTTCTTTCTGCCTTCCTTCTTGCCTCCTTTTTCTTTACCCAAATCACAGTGTGTCCTAAAAGCAAAACTAATCACTTGTGTGCTTAAGACATCCTAAAGGGCACAAGAGAACCCAAACTTTTGGTGAAAGGGTCTTCATGATATCACCTCCTCGACTCTTATCCTTTTTCCACTCTCAGTGTAAGTTTCAGTCCACCTCAACTACCTGCAGTGTTCTGAATATACTCTTTTCTTACATCTCTATGCATTTGGCTGTGCTGTTTTATCATCCTAGAAAGCCCTATGACCTACCCCTCGGCCTCTCTTCATCACATTAACTCCAATTGTTACTTCAAGACTCAGCCCAAGGTTACCCCAAAGTGGACCTTCCCTAAAGCCTCCAGTCTGGAATAGATATCCACTCCTCAAGTATTTCCATGATCTTTAGGTTTACTAGGATAAGAACATTTATAACATAATTCCAAATGTCTATTTACTTGTCTGTCTCCCCTGCAGACTGTATGCTCCTTATTTATCTTCTATATTTGTATCCTCCTTACCTAGAACAATGTCTGGTTCAAAGCAAGTCCTCAATAAATAACCTTTAGAGAATGAGTCAATTAATCCTTTCCTTTAACTTTTCTCCAGTAACAGTGAATGATGCACATCTTTCTTTATTCATCTTTATTTATTCTTGTATTCTCCCTGAGTCTTTTACCCATTTTTCCTGCCTCCTCTGAGATCTTACTTCATCTGCCCAAGTTAGCAATACAATACTACAGTTAATGCCATCTTCTGCCTGTTTTGTTTATATTTTTTCTTAATCTCATTTGAGGGTAATATATAATAGGGGAGGACAATGATATCTATTTATTCCATTTTTACCCAATAAAATGATATGCCTATGATGGCTTCTTGGTAAATATTGAGTAATTTCAGTGTAAGATTTGCGCCCCTTTGAAGCAGTTAAAGAGGACGAGGTGGTGAGCCCATTGAGGCAATTATGATTTGTTTATAACAGAATCCGCTTTAGATCCCTCAGTATGACATGGGTGAAGGCCAAGAAGGTATTCTGCTCTACCATGCTTTCTGTGAAGTCTCATCCAGCATCGCACTTTCCAGTGACAAACCATCTGGGAAATTCCATCTGTCTCTGCTTGGAAACTGAGGTGGCAGTCGCCCACTGTGAGCAATTTTCTATTAACTTCTTGGATAAGATCAGTCAGATTTATACTGAATTGATGGGAACCGTAAGAGCAGGGTTGTTCCAAGAGAAGACAAATGTACAGATTCCTCTAATTGGACTTAAGCCAGTTTCATTCACGGATGCCCTTAGGTTCTAGTAGTGCAAGGACTTATAACCTTTTTAATTGTACCCTGTTCCTCTTGGGAAATGTTGGTGAAATTCATTATTGATGGAGACTGTAGATTTGTCCCTTAGGGAGGCCAAGATCCTGGCTTCTCTTTTACTCTATCTGCCATGTGGAGAATTAATGGAAACTGAGTGGACAGGGAAGCTGCTCCAAGAAGACATGAGGCAAGACATTTAGTGCAGCAGAGCCTTGGAAAATGGTGTGTTGGTCTGGTTTCTAGAATTAGAGGACAATTTTGTTGTTGTTTTGTTGTTTGTAGAAAAGGGGAGAGCTCAGGGAGGGGAGAGATTGGTATGGAGTCCCAAGTTAGTAAAAGCATCCTGTAGAATTTGAGTCAGAAAGAAAGAAACCAAACACCAAATAATTACTCCACAATTCAAATCTCTAGAAGCAAGATCAATTACATATGGATCTGAATGGACTTATTGTATTATAATGTAGGCATAGTGAGGTTGGCAGTGGATGGAATTATATTATAATGTGGGAAAATAACCGTTGAAAATGAAAACATAAAGTTTGCATTTCCTGATAATTTGTATCTGGCTCCAAAAAATACACCTTTTTTTTCACCGCTGCGGCCTCTCCCGCTGCGGAGCACAGGCTCCGGACGCGCAGGCCCAGCGGCCATGTCTCACGGGCCCAGCCGCTCCGCGGCACGCGGTATCCTCCCGGACCGGGGCACGAACCTGCCTCCCCTGCATCGGCAGGCGGACCCTCAACCAGTGCGCCACCAGGGAAGCCCAATACACCTTTTATATGTAGCTAGTCTGTCTGCTAATCTCAATCTCCCTTTAATTTGCTTCTTCTTCTGATGGTGAAGTCTTTCTAGATACGTTATGTTTGGACTTGGATTTGAAAGGTAGGGACACAAAGACACAATTCCTTGCCATATATAGACAGTTTTATTTATGGGTCTAACTTACTGGCCTGTGCCTGAAATTTAAACACATTTTTGCCTTTGGGTTATGGTACATGGCTAAACCTCTTTATTTATACTTAGGCCAAGTTTTAATAAACAAAAAGCATCTTTTTTGTTTAAGATAATTCCTTGTTCCCTTTTTCTAGAATTCCAAGGAGAATTTTATTGAAAGTGATCTTCTCATGGAGTTATCAAAATGACTCTGTGATACGCTATTAATTTAACCAACATCTGGAAGGAGTAGTTGTTCATATCATTATTTCATATGATTAAAGTTGCTCTACTAAGAAGAGTATGTGTGTAAAGTTGAAGAGACTAATGAGAAGCTCTCCCTTTTCCACAGAGTATAGGTATGAAAGATGAAGTCTGGCTATTGGTTTATACATCCAGCTACTCTTTATGGAGTAGTTCCTGTTTGTAGATCTTTTTTCACACTTCAGGGTCCCTTAGGGGAGAGAATCTCTTTTCCCTTAGGGGAGCCTATCAGATTCTTGGGTGGTGAGGAAGTATTTTGGAAAATATAAGTCTGTTGTTTTCATAACACAAATTATAGAAAATACTTTTGGCTGGAGAAGGTAAAATGAGAAAGCATGTGAAGAGCAGTTGCTTATAAAGTTGACCCAAAGTTTCATCGCTTATTTTATGATATATCTGGCATGCCTTTCAAAGTCTTTCTCCTTGACTTTTTTGGAGACTTGCTGTTCCACAACTCTTTTTAGAACAATTGGTTTGGCATGTGCACTTACCTGTTATTTGCATGGTTATAATAAATATTGTTCCGATGTTACGAGAATTTAGCAGTGATGTCAGCTAGGCATAATAATTAATTCATTCAGTAACTTGGAGATGATAACTGTGAAAGAACGGACATAAGTGCTACTTTGTATTCCTTCTGCTTGATCTTAAAAATCAATATTACTTAGGCATAACCCTTTAAATATAAAATATTAGACTCATAAAATATCAGACTCTGTTTTTTTAACTATGAACAGGTATTCCCAGGACACCATTAGTCAAACATCATAACTTAACATTAGCTCTCAGTTAGCATTGTCAATCTTTAGTCACGTAAGAGGTTTTCCTGGTGTAGGCAGGTTTGTGAGTCTGATCCAAACCACTCCTACAAGGTGATGTTGTATGATGTCCAGAGACAATAATTCTTACATACATTTATTAAAGAAAAATAAAGTAATATTTCTAAAATGTTTTTGTAAACTTGAGAAATTATTTGAGAAACTCTTTTTTTGGAGATGAACATCTCTTTTCCTTGTTAATTTAAGTATTGAATTTAAAGTCATTCTTTATTATTCATTTACTTTTATGTCACTTTTAAAATAAAATCCTTTGCCCTAGTTCAACAAAACTGTGCTTCTTGATTCTAGTAATTTGTATGTCATTTGTGCTATTCTATATGTTTTATATCTCTTTCTATTTTAAAGGTCAGGAGCTCAGAGTCAAGCGTAGGGTTGCGTGTGTTAGTCTTGTGGTTTTCTCATACTCTTTATTTTCTCAGGGTCAAAAATATGAGCACAGCTTGTGTATGTGTCTTTGGTACAGTGTCTCATGCAAGGCTGGATTCAGAAAGTGACAGCCAGAGCTGTGGTGTCATCTGAAGGCTCAACTAGGAGAAGTTCTGCTTGAAAGGTCACTACATGGCTGTTGACTCAGTTCCTTGCCTCCTGGCCTTCTCCATAGAGCAACTCACAGCATGGCAGCTGGCATCTCTCTGAGCAAGCAAATGAGAGAGCAAGACAAGGAGCCCAGGACTGAAATCAGTCTTTTTGTTACCTAGTCTTGGAAGTGGGCATCCCATCACTTTTGCTGAATTCTATTCATTGCAATTGAGTCACTAGGTCTAGCCCACCCTGAAGGGAAGGAAATTGCACATAGGCTTGACACCAAAGGCTGTGATCACTAGGGGCCTCTCACAGGCTGTTTACCACTAAAAGTAATTTGCATAAATAGTTACCTGGCCTCTGAATAAGGAAGGACTTTCAAATAAGAGTAGCAATGGGAGAAATCAGAAAAGAAAATCCAATTAATTTGAATAGAAAAGACTAAATCATATATTATAAAACATCATAACCAAAATCAAACTTTAACTGGTAAGTAAAAGACATTTGTGAAAATGAGATACATTTGATTCTCATTTTTGAAGGTAAATAAGGTCTTCCACATAGAAGGTCATGAATAAATTCTTGATTAATTTGTTTAGAAATCGTGAGGACAGAGAAAGATGAATTAAAATATATGAAACATAAGTTATACAAAATCCAATGGGAAATAAGAACCAGGGGCAGATTGTTTGCTGAGTATTTCTTCTCCTTCAGTAGCTTTGAGAAACATACACTAACATATTGTAAAGATCAGAAATGGGGAGAAAGCATGGGAAACAGCCCATGGTGTGGTCGATGTAGCCTGATGCTAGCTAGTCCCAACTGTTATTACCCAAAGTGGATGTGCTATCTTGGGTAATCACACCTGCTCTCAGTTTCCTCATTTATAAGATGGGGGTTACTATACCAGCCCTATATCTTAGAGTTGTTGTAAAATTATATAAAATTATATGCATTTAGTCACTTTGAAAAATATACAAATTATTATACAAACCTAGATTACTTTTTATTATGCCTGTGAATGGAAAGTAGATTACTCGTTCCTTTAATTCACCAAGCAGTGCTTCAAGCCTTTTCTCTTCAGTCCCCTCTCTGAACATATTTAAAAAGCATTTTTGGTTGTCATTGCACATATGCATCTTCATACACATGTGCACACATGTACTTACATACACACAAACACACACATACTCATGGATTAGCATCAGTATTCTGAGAACTCATAGCCTAGAGGAGTACAAGGTATGAACTTAGAGCATTTATCATCCAGGGAGACAATCACCACAGAAGCAGAGAAGAAACATGTATTTTTAGGAAGAGAAAGAAAGGTTTAAGTGGTCAAACTGCTTTTTGAATTATGCTGGCTTCTTTGTGTTTTCTTTTTGTAAGGAGTTCTTCTTCAGAAAGCATTTCTCAGGTGGGTGATTGGGGACTTCAGACAATTGGAAAAGTAATTTACCCCAATTCACTTTTGAGTTACGTTTGTATTTTAAAATGTTAACTCAGGGCATGCCTGGTGGCGCAGTGGTTGAGAGTCCGCCTGCCGAGGCAGGGGACACAGGTTCGTGCCCCGGTCCGGGAAGATCCCACACGCTGCAGAGCGGCTGGGCCCGTGAGCCATGGCCGCTGAGCCTGCGCGTCCGGAGCCTGTGCTCCGCAGCGGGAGAGGCCACAGCGGTGAGAGGCCCGCGTACTGCAAAAAAAAAAAAAAAAGATACTTTCATTACTCTGGCATTTTAGAGCTCAGTACAGAATGGCGTGAATAAGGCGGTCATAATGCAGACAGCGATGCACCATTAAATAAGAAGAAATGGGGACAGAGTTCAGAAGAGCAAAAGCAGTTCACGTGCCTTAAGTTTTAGCTTTTATTAAGAAGTCAAGCAAATACGTTTCATTTCTCATTGCCCTGTGTGTGAGCATTATCCCACAAGCAGCAGCAGCACGAGTCCCTTAGGTTCTAATATTAATCTCAGATGTGGCATCATTACCATCTTGCACATTCAAGTCCCTGCTACTCAGGCCCGTGTAGAACATTAGTCAGTGGAAGGTGCCCAGTGACGTCCTCATGTGCATCTGAGATGAGCATCAGGGTCCAAGAACATGTCAAATAAAATGTCTACAGGAAAAAATAACATAGCATTTGCCTTCACTGAAGTGGTTCAGAGGTGGTGAAAAGAGTTTATCCTTTATCTGAATATTGTCAGCAGGGAACATAGGCAGTTTTATAATTGTTGCATTCCTTCAAAACTTTGTGACAATGACAACTCTTCAAAGAAAGTTGGACATTGGCAGAAGCGTTCCTCATCTTTGCTGATACTCCAGAAGGAGACAGTTGAGGAAAGAAGAGTGCGTGACAAAAGTCAACCTGTGGTCGGCTCCATTACTTCGTTAATCAAGTGGAGGCATTCTGAAAAATGTTTCTCTTTGGTTGCAGCCATCTATTTTTTGGGTGTTAATCGGCGCCCTGTGGCAGGGTTTTGTGAAAGGAAACAATGAACGGTTGTAGCATCCCCCCTACCCGCAACTGCTGTCGCCCCTGTCAGAAGGCTCCAAGGATGATGCAGGTCTGTCTCATCCTGATAAGGAACGGAGGATTCAGAATGGCTTTGGAGAGAATTTGTGGGAGTAGAGTGTGCCGTTTTGGACTAGACGAGCTGTGGAATACAGCAGAGGCCCTTAATGGGATCCTAATGGTTCAGTGCCAGACCTTCTGTTGCTTCTTGAAGATTTTCTAATGAAATATTTTGATGGTGAAATTCTGAGACTGTCAGAGGGGCTGAGGTTCAAGATGCTGTTTTAAGTTGTTTGTTCCATAATCTGTGATTAGTCAATCCAGGTCAAAAAATAACAAGAAAAGAAAAGAAAAAAACTCAAGAAAGCTCCCAGACTATGTAAGGAGGTCACTTTTACTCTGCTGACAACGCATTTCCATATGCCGTTGTCATCACGAGCTCTGTGCAAGTGGCCGATGCATTTTATATACTGTCGGTTCCTATTTTATGGCTAGATGAAATATGAAACTATCTCTTATAATGCTGATTCCATTTTGGCAGGCCTTTGGATCCACATATGGTTCAGTTAAGCTGTTTTGGAGCCTAATGTACCTTTGTTATTTATTGGGATTTTTGAAAGGGGATAAATGTTCTATTTTCACTCTGGATTTTAAAAACACATTAAATGTTTCCTAAAAATTCATATAGCTAAGAGAACGCTAGTGAGCTTTAGAAACTGATCTGCTATCCTCAGCTAAAATAAAGTCATTCTTACCCATGAAGAAAAAAAAAAAAAAAAGGCAACAGAAGTTCTAGAAAAATAGAAGTAGTGTTGTACAGAGCAACACAGTAAAATGAGAACAGAGAGCAGTTAGTAAATGGGGGCCAGGAAGGAAAGTGGTCATCCTGTAACCAGCTGTAATCTGTAAGCATCTTTAGGCTTACAGATGCTGCTAGGATTTTCTTTCATTCATTCCACCATCATTCTGGCACGTTATAAATAAACATACAGGCATAAAGGGTACAAAACAAAGTGGTTGTCAGAAGGATGAATGATAGGCAGTGACCTCACATACCATGGAGAGTACGATGCTCAGTTAGGCAGGCTTAGTTGCCTAGAGGTGAAGTGTATTCCCTCTACTGAGGCCTGGCTGATAGAGACTCCCCCTTCAACTTTAATCTCTTTGTTTTGTTGAGTTTAACTCAGGCTCTTAACTTCTGTTTAAAAGAATGTCTGTATGTAAATATGAGGAAAGATAAACTAGAAGGAAAGTGGCATATTTACCAATGTCATTTCAAGGCACAACTTTTTCTTCCTTAAAAAACGCTGGAAGGAGAGGTATATTTGGATAATAATAGTCATGCTTTGTAGTTGTGAAGCACCTCAGATTTTTCTTATATGGTCATCTATTTTTTTTTAAATTTAAATTTATTTATTTATTTATGTTTGGCTGCGTTGGGTCTTCGTTGCTGCGTGCGGGCTTTCTCTAGTTGTGGCGAGCGGGGGCTACCTCTTCATTGCAGTGCATGGGTTTCTCATTGCAGTGGCTGCTCTTGCTGTGGAGCACGGGCTCTAGGGCACGCAGGCTTCAGTAGTTGTGGTTCGCGGGCTCTAGAGCGCAGACTCAGTAGTTGTGGCGCACGGGCTTAGTTGTTCCTCAGCATGTGGGATCTTCCTGGACCAGGGCTCGAACCCGTGTCCCATGCATTGGCAGATGGTTTCTCAACCACTGCACCACCAGGGAAGCCCCCTGGTCATGTATTTTTATTTGAAGTTAATCACTAAATAAACTTGCTAGAATGGGCACAATCTAAACTTTTGGCCATTGGTTACCTAAGGGGCTGGATAAAAGAGTAGAGATGGACCCATTTTAACTTATCACCCTAATCCCCCACCAAATTGTATGCCTTCCAAGTGGTATAGTATTTTTATCTTTTGTACAGTTATTTTATCCTTTTTACATGACAGAGTAGTGGAATAATTATTTTTATTATTTCATAACTAATTTAACAGTCTTCCCCTGCTGTTAACTACTAGCAGTTGAATGACTAAAATCTCTTTCTTTCTCTAATATTAGATGTATTGTGCTAAACATCTTGAGGAAAATGTGACTCAATATTTATTAAAGTATGTGCTGTAAGTTAGGAATTCTGCTAAGAAGTGAGGGTACAAAAATCTGAATTCTCACCAAGCAGAATTACTTCTTGTATACGTATTTAAATATAACTGAATTCTATCCATAGCCTTTATATATTACTTTAAGCAAACCTAACACAAAAAAACCACATTCACACACACTCAGCCATGCACATACATAAGTCCACACACACACACACTCTCTCTCTCTCTCTCTCTCTCTCTCTCTCCCTCTAAATGGTTGATTGTTAAGCCAATAAATAAGATTAATATTTTCATTTTATTTTGTTTAACTCAACTTTCCTAAATAAAACAATCTCATGAAATAAAGCACACCTCTATTGTTGAACAAGTTACATAAACTTAATACTTTTCCTGTCATTAGACAACATTATGAATGTTGATAATGTTTCTCATTTTTTCCTCATAATTTTATTATTTTATCTCATGGCAAAACACGAAATTGCAAATTATCCTAGAGATATTTTAAGTACTGCAGTAGGTAACTTGGAATAAATATAGAGCATTTTAGGTGAATAAATTTGGAGGATGAAAAAGATGTTTTAATTCTTGATCACCTGGAGAGTTATAGAAAGCCCCAGTTTCATTAATGGCAAATATAGTAAGAAAAGAAAAAGCCGATGTGAGAAATGAAAAAATATGCAAACATAAAACGCAAAGTCCTCTCTCATATTATTTGGTATCCTGTGAGTTTCCATTTCCCCTTACTCTGTATTTGCTATGCGTCTGAATTATTGAGAACTGTCCATAACCTTCGTTGAGATGATATAATAAGTATTTTGTGATTATTCAGGATTCAAACAATTTAATTGAATTAGGGATACTGAATTGTATGTTCGGTGCTCAGTATTTATCTTTAAAATTAAGAAATAGAGTGGTTTGGTAACATTATTTTTGTGAATTATTGCTAATATTTGCTGCGAGTTTTATATACCACTCACATTGTAGGAACAAAAGAATACTCAATCTTTAGTTGTGTTTACACCTCCTTAGCCACTGAAGGCATTGAAAAGAGAAGCAAATCATCTCCTTACTGCTTGTTTGACAGCATCCAGAGGAACATGGAGCCTACTCTTTGAGTTGCATCTTCTCAATAGTTCTCCAACTATCTTTTACTAGTTCATATGCAGTTATCTTAAAGTTGAAAGGAAGGGAAATCAGTAGAAACAAGAAGTACAGTCCATTTTAGTGTATCAGTTCCTACAATCAAGCTTTCACTTACCTCATTTTACTGTATTGTTTTACCATAGTTTCTCCTGAAAGGCATTGTAGTGTGAGCTGAATATTTTTTAACATCAAATAATAGAGTATTCATAACGTTTCTGGAACTTAAGAATTTCTCAGTAATTTACTGCTATTTTGCAGATATGACTCATCTCAGTTCTACATAATCCATGTTGACTAATTGTGAAATAATAGAATTTAAAAAAATTTTTAACTAGTGAACCTAACATGGTAAAAGTGTTGGATTCCATCAGCATTTCACCCGGGCAGTAATATTAATACTCTGTTGGTAACAGGGAAATTCTTTCCACATTGGGGTATGTGGGAATAAAGCAGATTCCCCAGCAAAGTGACTGAATGTTCACTAGAGTTGCTTAAGTTGGCACTTGAGTTTCTTTTTATGCTTTAAGAAGAATGCTGCATATTGAATACAATTGAATACACTAGAAAACTGATAAAAGAGAGGTAACTTCGTAACTCCACAGGCATTAATTACGTTTTTATAGTTTCCATTGATATTATAATGCTCTTTATGCCGTTAAAAATCTGATCCTAAATCAGGATGAACTTTATTATTATTCTATGTGCTCTTATTTATGAGATGGTAGGTAAGTCTTTACAATATTTCTCTTAACCTTACATTTAATGAAATATAATGACTTCTGAAATAGCTTAAGGAAAGAAGTTTCTTTTAATGACAATGTAATTAAAGGTGCTACAGATATTTTAAAAATATGTTTCAGCATCTGTATTTCTGTCAAATTCTTGGAATAAACCGCACTGCATTTGTGATACAGCAAAATTTCTGCATCAGATTCTATGCACTCTTCTGCAAAAAGATCTTGGTTTTAAGCATTTAGTATCCAGTATGGCTGTTCTTAATTTGTCATTGAGATTAGAATGTGGATATTTGGGTTAGAAAGTAAAAACTAGCCTTAAGCTTTTAAAAAAGAATTTATTTAACTGAGTCGGTCCAGATCTTCAGATTTCTCCCTCTAATTCTATGCTCCCTCTTTAAAGACAGTAGCACTGATTTGTAAGGATTATTGTCTTTGGTTCCTGTGTCAGAGAGTTAAGAGGTGAGAGTGGTGGGATTGCATTTTCAGGATGCACCATGTGCACTCTTTGATCTGAGGTACACTGTGCCCCAGGGAACAAGTTCAATCTTGATTTCGTTAGTCAGTCATCCACTATCAGGTACCACGGCCCTGATTAGCAGGCTGAAGAAAAAGAGCATACCGTGGGAGTGTGTTACAAAGATGAAAAATAGTGATGAGTCTGTTGGCAACAGAGTCAGCCCCTGGTTTCACTATGTGACATTTGCTTTCTCTTTGCATAAATCCCCTTAGTGTGTAAAGGAACAAAAATCAGTATTTCCATATATCGTTCCACAAACTAATGATTTTTTTTCAGGTAGTAATTTCCTTTCTTTGTTTAAATTCATTATTGCAAAATGGAAACTGGAAGGACAATTAGCAGGGTGCATTGTGGTGGTTGCTAAGAGAAACTCAAATATAGCTGCCTAACATTCCTGCCATTCTGTGAGCCAAGCCAATGGCTAACTCTTGTAAAATGTTCAGAGTCTGGAAAACTAGCATCATACCTCTGCTGTTTCTACCCCTTCATCTGCTACATAGATGTAAAATAGTTCTCTGGACCCAGAGAGCATCAGTATCCATCCATTAATCAGTGATGTCTCTGCCAAAACATCAAATATTTTCTGAATCACTTGCCATGTGTCCTTTTCTCTTTGATCAAAGTAAGAGAGAGAATATCTCCAAACACGTGAGGGTATATGCTGACAACAATTGCTGCTCTTGGTTTCTTTAGATACATATTTGGGATCTGCCCATGTGTATTGTATATTGTGGTATTGAGATAGAAATGGAGGTTCTGAAAAGAAGACTAAACAGTGGATAAACTTTTATCTTAAGTCTTTGCCAAATCTCACTATTCTATTTCAAAATTAAAATCATTTACTGAAAAAATATTACTTTTTATTTGTGAGTACTTTTTATAGAAAAATACAAGGTACAGATATAGTTGTATCATAAATACTTATGGTATGCTCATGTCCCACTAAAATTATTTACTATTGTATTTGACCTTGTTGATGGGACCAGTTTGATAAGGTTAAGGTCAATGACTGCATTATTTTTAGACAAGATACAAAGTGTAGAATGTTCTGTTTTGCTTTACCATGTTAACAACTAGTAGCATTTAGAGTTCTCTATGTACTGCTGATTTCAACCATGCATTTGTCGTCAATGATTATCCAAAATATTTCAGCACCTGTAATTAATCACACATTTGAGAAAAGAAACACAAACTAAGATATAGTTTGGCTTTTTCCCCCTCCCAGAAAGTCTGGACAGAGTGCTAGTAAGAATAATAAGAGTGCTTGTAATAATCATAATCGTGCTTTCAATGTATATGAAAAAAATCACTGAGAGAAAAATCCTTTTGTTAACATTTACTAATTTAATCCCCTTACATCATTTGTTTATGTGTTACATCATAGTGGTAAGAAAAGGACTGTCTATCTCTATTTTATAAAAGAAGAGGGAGTAGTGACCTATTCAGTAGTAAGTTTCTAGCAAAAACATTTGTGTTCTATTAATTATTTAGACTAATGATCGCTAGTATCTTTTCTCATGCAAATATTTATTTAGCTCAATGTAACAAGCATAACAATTTCGGTAAGCAGCAATGGATTTATATAATAGACCTCCCAGAAGATAAAATTTTCTAGATGCGATTATGGCTATTAACTTGTCATTAATGAGTTTAAAAAGTCATCCTGACTTTTTTGTAGATTGCGTGCACTTCCCTGCTTCAATGAAAAGTTAAATAATGACGTGATAATCGTGAGCTTTTCTGTACTAGGGCATAGGAGCCAAAGAATGAATGAATCAGTGTCGTACAAGAATCTTCAATTTAAAAGTTGAAGAAGCTTCTTTTGAACTATTTTTGTATTAAGGTGCTTTACATAGTATCGTAAGAGTATACCAGAGCTGGACCAAAGACTTAAGGAATATAAACAAACCTTTTCAATTTCTTGTGATGCAGATTAATTTATCATGTTGATGTCTGTAGACTGCAAATAGCTAATGCATTTAACCTCATTCAGTAGCTAGAACTAACCTGTTCATAAATACTCTAATTAGATCAAAGCATAGAAATAACCAGAATGGTGTAACGGGCAAAAAGACAAATGAATGCACCTGTATCAATAATAAAGGGGCATTTTTCCCCTTACATGTTCATTTTACTAAAATCATTCACACTTCCCTGTTCACTTAAAATCTAGTTATTCAAAATTTTGAAAAATGACTTCAACAACACCTAGTGCCTTAAACTATGATTCTCAGCAACCTTGGCTTATCTCACTCAAATTTGTTTAGGCCCCAGTCAGGCCTGCTCGTTCCTGTGCCAGGATCTATTAATGATAATTACTTAGAATACTATCCCCATTCTGTGATACCATCACATCATTGTGAGGAAGTTTGCGATCTTATCGAAGCCTATTCTGTTTAACTCTGACACTCCTTCCATTATACTGGGGCCTTGATAAGATCATGCCTGTTAGGATCAGACATTAGTTGGAATCAATATTTGAAAATGTGCCTGTTTTTGCTTAATAGTAAAGTTAGTGTGAGTGTTGAAGTGAGATCATTTGTTGGATGAAATTGTACAACTTTATCTTGTCAAGGGTTCTTTCTATGACTTTATGCTCAAAAGCACAGAATGAGGCCTTGGGGAAACCGTAATTTTACTGACCAACCTACCTGGATATCCTACCTTGATGAGAATATAAGGTATTTTTTAACTGATTTAGGTCAGAAAAATGAGTTGGAAAGAATGAAAGACAACCTTCATAACTCTTCATGAATGAAACCCAGTTAATTCACTGGTTCTTAAACAGTGACATTTTTGCTCCCAAGGAACATTTGACAATGCCTGGAGACGTTTTTGGTTGCCGAATCCTGGTGGGAGGTTGGGGGAGGAAGGGAGGAGAAGAAGAGCAGTGCTACTGCCCTCTAGTGGGTGGAGGCCAGAGTTGTTGCTAAATTCCCACAATGAAGAATAAGCTGACCCAAGAGGTCGACAGTGCCAAGGTTAAGAAACCGTGATGTAAGGTATACCACGAATATTCCAAAAAGTAGAAGTGTTGGGCAGCAATGGATTTCAGTTTTTAAGGTGGTTATCTATCTGCCTGGGAGGAACGAATGCTGCAGCTGTCCGTTTTCCTCCTTTCTCTGGTTAGGAACAACATCTGATAGATTTGTAATTAAGGAATTCTTTTAGGCATACACATCTAGAAATCTGGGTGGTTTCCTTCAAATTTGTGCTGAATGGAACTTCAGGTAGAAAAGGTAACATGAGAAATCAGCCATGTAACATCTTTGGTCTTAATAAAGCCAAGCTCTTGAATCCTTATTGGATACTACACTCCACGTTTGGAACTTATTCATATTTTTTTTTAATTAATGAAATACGGAATGGAATATCCATATTTATCACTTCCCAAAACTCCTCCAACTTCATGAGATTTGCTTATTATCTGGTTATATATTTTTGTTATATATACAATTTGGTTATTTAATATATATTATTTGGTTACATATGCATGTATGAAAAACAACATTGAGTATTATATTTTTCATAGTAATTGGGAGATTGGTTTGCACAATAAATGTTAGAAAATTTAGATAAGGTTGTTTCAAATTTTTTTTTAGCCTTTGAATGCTTACAGGAAAAAAATAGGCAACACATTTATGGTGCATGTTTTAAAAAATAATTAGAGGATGTCTTTCTTGAGTTCATGCATTTTATGATTACTGAAGTCTATGCAACTGAGTTTGAGATGAAGGTCTTTCATCTGCCAGGACAGTAGAGAGAAATTTTTCCTTTTTGTATTGTTGAGAATCCTGAAAGCTTTTTTCCTGACTACTCAGATGGGAGCAACAGAAAGGGGGCTAGAAGTGCCAATGGCAGTGAAACTGTGGAAGATTAGCACACTTCTTTTGATGAAAGGTGACTTCCCAGAGGGCTGGAGAATAAACATGTGGGCGGAAGTGCTGGTTTGGAGAAAAGGCACTGAAGCAAATGAGAGGAGTTTTCCACTTAAGTCGAGTTCAGGGCTCAGAACTCTGAACCTGCACAGCCTGTCCAATTCATTGCTCATTCTCCATCTATTTCAGTAAAAGCATCATGGAATAGCCCTCTTGCCAACTACTGTATTCATAAAACCTTGCAAGAAAAGATTATTTGCAATACCTAAAATGTTTATTAGAAGCTGGCAGGTTAAACAAACATTTTTCTGTTTTATTTCTAAACTTCCTCATGAAGTAAAATATTTTTATCCTACTCCTCCCTTTTTTGCCGTTTAGCGTTACAATTTTTTGAAAAGGGCTGAATTATATTTTAACCTTTTTGGCAGCTGAATATAATGATTTTACAAATAAAAAATTATTATTTTTAAATTTTGAGAAATTCTAATACTGTTTAGGAGTGTACTCTGAACTAATTATAGAGATTACTCTAAATGTTTTTAAGGTTAGTTTTGGAACTATAGAGTTATTAATTCTCTTTAAAATTGTTAAACTTTATTTTTTTATAAATTTTCTAAAAATTATTCCCGTATATCCTCAATAGAGTATGTTTTATCACATATATCCTAACAACCAAAAAAAAAATATTTTAGAGAAAGTAAGTTACTTCCTTCTAAATTCTGGCTCTGAATACATCGAGAAAAAGGCAAGCTGGGTGTTTAGTGTTGTGCATTGATTCCTTTTTCCTCCTCTGGTGTTAAAAGCACCAAGTAGCCTGGTTTTGATACAGTTAAGTAAACTAAAGACAACCGCCCTGCCCCCAACCCTCTATCTCCTAGTACTTTTCAGTCCAATAATCATTTCTTCTCATAGAGTAAGATAAGTTTTCATGTGTTTGTGTTTGATGGATTAACAACAGAAAATTAAGGAATTTTACAAAAATTCCAACTTGGCAAATAGTAGCAACTCTTATCATGCGGAGGCCTGATAAAACCCTCCGATAAAGCTGGGAGACTAGTCTGGACAATGTCCTGAAAAGTACTAGGTATCTGACAGTGGCCTGTATCTCACCACTTGAGTTGGGATGATCAGTTAAATGCAAACCCCACATTGGATCACAGAGCTGTTATTCGAGACTCTATGTTCCTGTCTTTAAAGGTGGGACATTGGTTACGATAAGGGGCGAGCATATGGCTGTAAAAACTGTGTTATTGGGGCTGTGCTCTTTCCCCTTACTAATTTTGACTTAAAGCAAATGACCCTTTTGGGGAAGGGAAAGTATGATGGAATAAATAATACCATTCGTAACTTGGGACAGGGAAGCATTGGGACCTAATCTAGGCAAGACAATGCTTCACACTGTAATCCTTACAAATTATCAGCTATTTAATCATTGTTACCATGTTATCTGACCTCTATAGAAAAACTTTTAAATATCTTAATGTTCCTTTTTTGGGAACTGGGGGATTTCCATACTAGGCCTACGATGAGAATAGGGTGTTTCTTAAAGAAGGAAGTGCGAAACAGCTATATGAATAATAGTACATATACTTTTACAGTCTCTGGTTTAGGGGTTGTTTTTCCTTTCATTGATATCAGCACCCAGGGCTGTCTAGTTTCCTCTCGAAAGGTCTAGATCCCCAAATCACTTTAACCTTGAATTATTATTTGTTTTAAATACATAACTGTCGGGCTTCCCTGGTGGCGCAGTGGTTGAGAGTTCGCCTGCCGATGCAGGGGACACGGGTTCGAGCCCCGGTCTGGGAAGATCCCACATGCTGCATAGCGGCTGGGCCCGTGAGCCATGGCCACTGAGCCTATGCATCCGGAGCCTATGCTCCGCAATGGGAGAGGCCACAACAGTGAGAGGCCAGGAAACTGCAAAAAAAACAAAAAATAAAAAAAAAATTTTTTAAAATAAAATAAATACATAACTGTCTGGTCTGAGTTAAATCATATATGTGCTCTGAGCAGGAGCAGTTGCATATGAAGTAACTATATATTTTATTTCATTCGTCTATTCACTAATTGAACACTTATTATTAAAGAGATGTCAGTTGTGGTTGCAGACACGGAAGATATTTCAATGTACTTGAAATAGACACTGATCTTGTTATCCCAGAGATTATATTCTAGTGGGAATTACAAAGAAATAAATGGGCAACTACTGTATAGTAGGTAATTAGCAATAATATTATGAGTGATAAAGGAGGAAATATAGTATACTAGAAGAATACCTACTATATATTTGGGGATAAAAAATAGAAATGATATCTAAGGGGGGAGGCCTGTAGAATAAATAGGAACAAATTAGATTAAGAGTATTTGTGAGTTGGGAGGGGTTCTGGGATGTGTGTGTGTGTGTGTGTGTGTGTGTGTGTGTGTGTGTGTTGGGGGTGGCAGAAGATTTAGAACATAATTAATGTGCAAAGGCCTAGAGGCAGAAAAGAACGTGGTAAACTTCAAGAACCGTTGGGTTGTCCAATAGGATTAAATGACTTTTAGGTCAGCTTAAAAATATTTCAGTGAGATAGTAAATCATCAGCCCAGTTTACTTCAAAATATACTGCAGATTATTTCCATGTGATTTTTAATTTTGTTTTGATTAACCCATGGTACTTCTTCTAAATGTTATCAAAAGAGATTAGAACTAGAAATAATTCTCCCCCAACTTCTTTTTTCTGCCATTTCCCATTTTTTAGAGAAATTTATGCAACTGGGTTCTTGTTTAAAATCATTAGAGGCCTCTCTGGAAGTTGCTGGATCTCTTTATTGTGATTGATCCAGTATCAAAGCATATTTGAAATTTTCTGGCCTTATTAAATAATGCGTTTGGCTTTCAGGACATAATTTTTTTTTTTTTTTCCATTTGAGGAGACATAGAAAATAAGAAAAATATCCCTACCGTCAGAGAGTTTACAATCTAATTAAAGGCTTAAGCAGAACAGATAAAATTATTTTGAGGATTGTGTACAGAAGTGAAAGCTGTAGTCTTAACACTCTTAGAGATGAATGGAACATATATGGAATAAAAGTGAGGATGACACCTCACAGCACTAAAATAAAGGACTGCTTTAGCTATAAGCAAAGAACTACCCTTTATTTTAAACTTAGAGCTGTGGACCTTTAACTGTGTTAAATTTGACATAAGAATAGGCAAAATGCCTTCTACTTGAGAATGCATGCCCCAAACTTTTTTTCTATGACAAAACCAAGGAAAAAATGACATAGTTACTGTGTTGACTGCCCCTTACCTTGTAAAAGTACTACAGGTACAGCATCATCCAAAAAGAAATTGCTGGGCCTTCCCTGGTGGCACAGTGGTTGGGAGTCCGCCTGCCGATGCAGGGGACGCGGGTTCGTGCCCCGGTCCGGGAAGATCCCACATGCCGCGGAGCGGCTGGGCCCGTGAGCCATGGCCGCTGAGCCTGCGCGTCCGGAGCCTGTGCTCCACAATGGGAGGGGCCACAGCAGTGAGAGGCCTGCGTACCACAAAAAAAAAAAAAAAAAAAGAAATTGCTGACAAGTCTCTTTTCAGGTTTCCATATGGAGCATTTCTATAAAGCATATATAGTAATGGAATTAATAATAATAATAATGGAACTATTATAATGGAACTATTCCACAGTGTTAAAATTATAAACCAGGAAGTGTAGATTAGTAATACGGATTTAAAAAGGAATCCTTTCCTTTCCATAAAAAGAGAGTATTCTTGGGAAATCATGGGTTTTGCCATACCAGAAACTGAGTTTTCCAACCTTGACACTACTGACATTTTGGACCAGATGATCTTTGGTATGGGGGCTGTCGTGTGCATTGTAAGATGTTGAGCAGCACCCTGGCCTCTATCTACTAGATACCAGTAGCATGCCCCCAGTTGTGACAATCAGAAATGTCCCTAGACATTGCCAAATGTCCCTGGAGTGGGGGGGGGCAAAATTGCCCCCAACTGAGAACCACTGGAATAGAATATTTTAAGAGATTAGTAGTGTGGTTTACAAAAACGCAAGACCACCACAGAAAACATTAAGGAAAAATCTACGCTTTTTTTTTTAGCTCTTATTGTTGATCTTTTTTGCTTGTTTGTTTTACTGGCTATTAAACTCTTATGTTTGGTGATAATATATGCATTTGGAGGAAATTGAAATATTGGTTGAATTTGAAAAATACACTTACGTTCTTACCTATATAAGCAAGAAAAGAATTGAAATAAAAATACACTAGGTAAGGGGTCCCTGGTGGCGCAGTGGTTGAGAATCCGCCTGCCGAAGCAGGAGACACAGGTTCGTGCCCTGGTCCGGGAAGATCCCACATGCCGCAGAGCAACTAAGCCCGTGAGCCATGGCCGCTAGGCCTGCGCGTCCGGAGCCTGTGCTCCGCAACGGGAGAGGCCACAGCAGTGAGAGGCCCGCATACCGCAAAAAAAAAAAAAAAAAATACACTAGGTAATATTTGAGCTAAGGATTAATCTTACATGCATCAGGCAGAGACATGAATTCTCTTAAGATATCCAACTCAGTTTCTGGTGTGGCAAAATCCATGATCATCCAAGAATACTCCCTTTGTATGGAAAGGAAAGGATTCCTATGGTAAATGTAGGGGGCATAGAGTGATTGACAGATAAAGGATTTTTCTCCTTTCAATAATCTTTTCCAAAATAACTTTGAAAGCATATTTTATAGGAAAAATTCATGTTGAAATAAAAGAGAGGGCTTTGATTTCCCTTCTGCCTTCTTCCAGACAGAAAGCAAGCAGGTCATTACACAAGACTCTTCAGATTGGCCCTTTGGTGCCTGGGGTAACTTCAGTTTAGGGCTCCTGGAGGAGCTCTGGATGTTGGGTCAGACTTCAATCTCAGTGCAAGTGATGATGCTGGAATCAAACTTTCAATCTTTTCTAAATTTCTTTTTTATTGGCAACTTGAATGGCTTACTTTATTCTTTTGCAGTAGGGTCTTCCATTGGGCATTTGTTTTGTTGACATGTGAATGCTCTTTTGTCAAAGATTAACCACACTGCCTCCACACAGGCAGGATGTCATTTAAGATAGTTCTTTACTAAATTCTTCAAGTAAGGATGTATGTCAGGCAAGTCAGGGGGCAAGTTAAGGTGACAGCTGCTGATAGGTAGGCTTGGGGGCTCCCTCCTTGTTGACCTGTTGAGAACATGGTCACAGACTGAAGTCGGGAAAATGCCTGATCCATAGTGCACACAGCTGTATGAGATTTAAGGATGCCTAATCCCATTATGTTTTAAAACATTTAGTAGCTCAAAATGTGTTATACAAAGCAGTTAGTCTGGAGAGTCACCTGAAAGGTGAAAGCTCAGTGAAGGGGGAAAAGCAACCCCTCATAGGTCTTAGAATCCAAACTCCATGGACTGCCTTCTACCTCTGTTATTCAGTCCTACTTGACAGTTTACCATCGGTATTTATGTAAGGATTTTTGGTGCCATTAAGTTACAACAGACTGTCATTTGATCATGGTTTGAATGACTGTCAGAAACAGTCCATTAAAAATGACAGTCCCAAATTTTGCCGTATCATCCAGACTTAAAAATGCATATAGCAATAATTTTCTTAAGCCTCAACAAAGAGACAACCTTGGCAATAGCCACCAGCCATATGGCAGTATTTTATATATAATCAGAAAAAGTAACTTTCGCATACAATTTCATCTCCTTTGCCAAAAAAGCTCACAAAACCTAAAGTTAAGGAAAGCTAAGGATTTGTTTAATATAGAAATCTGAATTTAGAACAAGCAGACTGTTGGAGATGTTGGTGATATATTTAGGTTAATGTACATAGTACTTTTCTGTTGTCAAAATCACCTATATTTGACCTTGTCCTCTCTACTACTAGCTTAGTTTTGTGTTTTTCCTTCACAATTGTATTATTTACTTTATTCTTTCTTTTCTTGCTTTTTCCACCCTGCCATTCATATTCTTCCCATTCTTGGCACTTTCTCTTTAACTCAACTTCTGATTCATTTTGTTTACAACTATGTTATCTGTCCCCTTCTTTTTCTAATTAGCTTCTAAATGGCTATCTTCTACCCACTTTTATTATTTTCCCTTGGTTTTCCTTGAACTAGCCTAGTGCTCCAACATGTACTTTGGTTGTATGCTCCATTCCTAGCTCTGTTAGTGTGGGGTTATTTTTTGTCTCTGATGAGCTACATTTTAATTCAGCTTCCTATGATGTCATCGTGATGTGTCGAGTCTAAGGACCCCCCCTCCAGTGTGTTCCAGCTATATCAAGTTAGTGTCCTTCTTCTGTTGCAGATAGGAGACCTGTGCAGGATATTAATCACAATATTCACAGCTGAGATGCATAGGTGTCATAGAGCAGACAACCTGTGTTCATAATACACTTTTATCATTTATTTTTCAATGCCTCTGTTTTGAGTCACACATATACAAAAAATGCTTTGTGTATTCCATTCTTAGGATGCCGTATCAGTTTACTTCAAGTCCTGAGAAATGGTTTTGGGGGCCATAGATAAGACCAAAGGTGTTTTTGAGTTAGAGATTTAATTTAAAGTAGAGAGATGTTCGTATCCAAAACTTTAAGAGTCCTCTGTAATGGACAGCTTTTACGATAGGTTGGAACAGTACCTTGAAGAAATTCATGTAACAGTATAAGAATAGAACATGTATATAACATATACACGCACATGCACACACAGAAAAAGTCAATGGAAACGTAGCTAACATTTACCAACACCCACTCAATCACTTTACACAGACATGAGGTGCACTTTAGAAATAAGCATAACAGTCTTGAAAGACTATAGTTCTGCCATAGTATTAGTAGCTTGGGACCTATCCAGGAAAATAAAAATAGGAGGGATTATAGGGATAATGCAAGGTTATTATAAGTATTTATCAGTTGTGGGTAGATAAGTTAGTGGGGTAACAATCACCCCGGTTCTCTTAAAATAGCCTCAGTTTTCAGACTTAACTCCCCACTAAAGCTCAGAGCCTTAGCTGGATGTTCTCAGATAAAGAAAAAAGTAAATATAAGTTATGAATCAGTGGGCTGATTCTGACGTTCTTCTTCTCTGTGGTGGCCACAAACTGGGTTGTAAACAATAAACTTTATATATTAATGCGATTAAATTTTGGAAACTTCTTAGAACCGTGTAACATTCTCCTTGAATTAATTATTTGGGGGAAAAAAAAAGCAACAACAACAAAAACCAAGTGACACCTAATGTTAAGAAAAGATTTTGCTTTATAAGTTGGATTACTTAAGCATTTTTATTCATGATAGCTTTTTAAAGTCACAAAATGTGTTTGTTAAACATAGGGTTTAATATAGTTCTTTAAAAATATAACACTTTCTCATTCTTACAACTGTGGTGCTTACAAAGATAGTTCTGTAAGTATAGCTTTTAATTAACACATTGAAAATGTTAATGTTGAGTCTTTAATACAATTTTAAACTTGTATGAAAGAAAAATCAAATAAATCCTAAATTTTCATATTATAAAAATTGTACTTAAAGGCATTTTATATTTATATTATTTGATAAAGCTCAGAAATTGGATTATCTTAATGAATCTGAAAGTATGCAGGAAAAATAGAGTCATATTCCTGTTGCTGAGTAGAAATGCAATTTATGAAGCTGTACAAAAAAATAACCCAAGAATATTATCATTTATTAGGTTTCCATAGTAAGAATGTAAGTAATATTTTTAAAGTCTTCCAACACCTGTATCAGCATGACATCAACATTCTCCCAGTTTACAAAATTAATAACAAGGAAATGGTGAATTTGGTATCCTGAGTCCCCAGAAGTATAATACCATGTCAGCCATTAAAAGGTGAAAATAGAAAAATAAACCCCAGATAAAGCAGAATTGTTTTGTTTGTTAATTGTGTAAAAGAAAAAACTGATAAACATTTTTATTCTGTTCTCAAAACACAAGCAGCTTAGCTTTAAAATTTCATCAGATCGCTGTTAGGCTTACAAGGCATTACAAAAACCCGCTGTAAAATAGAGTTAAATTCCATTTCAAAGCGCAGTCGTGAGCACAGGAAACCTGCAACAAGCCGTTAGTATCATTTGGATAAGAAATAAGGGAGACTCAAAGCAAAAATATCAAAAGGTCAAGAGGATTCTTTACTCTCAGTAATTGCCTTGGAGGCTTTTTTTCTCCTCCTTTTTTCCCTCCTGATACATTGTTTTTAAAGGATTGTCTGAGATATGAAAATATAAAAATGCAATCATAATAAGAATTCAAAAATCATCTGGGAAAGTGAAAGGATTCTCCTATTTCTCATCTGGCTATTGAAGAGTGGCCAAATCGGCAGGCCATTCTTGAATCCCTAAAGTCTTTCACATTTTTTGGTACAATTTTATTTGATTTAAAATACATTTTCCCAGTTTAAAAATGTTAACTATCTCATAGTGCAATTGAAACTTGCCTTGTGTCAAAAACAGGAAATTCTAAGGAGAAATAGACTGTGGATATATGTCAGATGTTTCTCTTCTTTTTTTTTTCCCCCTCACTTCCTTTTTTAGACACACAAAACCCATATGCACACACATATATTAATATATATAATATATGCAGATATTGATGGAATTCTGTGAGTTGAAAGAGGAGGAAGATGTCTTGAAGGATCCATATCTCTCCCAGCAGATTTGTGCTATTATCACTGAAATGTGGCCTTCAGTCTTGAAACAGTTAAAAGAGTTCTACGGCCACAAAAGAAGAGATGTCTTCAGAATTATCTCCTGCCTCACATTTGCTCTTAGGCAAGCAGTTTAAAAAAGCCCAGTGATTGAGCCAGTGATCCAATTTGAAATGCAGAAATGATTAGAGCTGCTTGCCTCATTTCATATCGAAATTCTCTGATTTATGACAGGGCTGCAGCCAAGATCTATCTCCAAAGGGAATTAGTGTGCAAGTTTGCATATTTTTGTTATTTAGGTTTCTGATAGCAGCTGCTAGCTAGAAATACTGAGCTGGGAGGTGGTGGGGCAAGGATTTTCAGCCACTGGAGCAAATGAAAGATAAGAGCCTTCTGTTCAGGACATCGAGACCCCTTGACCAGCGTATATCTGTGTTACATATGCTTCTTATATGTGTGTACATTTAAGAACTTGCTAATAGTGTAGATGTGAGAGTATATGTATACATAAATTATGAGGTTCAGGGAGCCCAAGAATGTATTGCAATGGTTAATTCTAGTAATGTAGAAAAGAATTACCAAAATTCTGTCTCCATGTTTTAACTAGTGGAATTTTAATGAGGCATAATACTTCAATCATGTGACTGACCTGTGGGGCAGAGTATAGAACATATAATGAAACAGAAATAGAATTCTGAAAAAAAAATTATTACCTTATCTGGAATTTACATGAAGTGTTAACAGGAAATTATGCAGCAGTTATAAATGAAAAATATGGGATTTAATGTACTTATTAATAAAGATTTGTTACATACATGATACCAGTGTCCCAAATCTGCTGTCCGCAGCCGTCCCCAATTTCTAATGTTTCTGTCCTCAGATGCCTCATTTAGAGTCATCTTTATTACCATGAAGCTAATGCCAGTTTCTCTTCAGTGAGTATTCCATTCCAAGAAAAAAAAAAAAAAGGGAAATATCTTTGTGCGCAAGTCGAGGGGTGCAGACTTTCTATCAGTTACATTAAAAGATTAAACAGGCACACACAATACATATTTGCAGACAACTTTGTTAGTTTGGGCTAGTGCTTTCCTTGAATTTGTAGATGGTAATCATTGCTGACAAAAAATTGTGGCTCTTCAAGTAAAAAATTCCCTGGAAAGAAAGATGTGCAACTGTCAGTCTCCGTTAGGCACTGCAAGGAGGAAAGAAATCATTGTGGGAAAGTTTATTACCTTCACTTCTCTCAGGCTCCATATGGAGTCATCGTGGCCTCGAGTCTCAGCACTGCTCCTCGGCTGACCTTACTATAACGCAGCTGGGATTCTAGGTATTAAAACCGCTCTCATATTTCACTGAGTATTCTCCAGGGGGCCCAGGGTTATTGTAGTAAAAACTTTAAGTTTTGATTAGCTTGTTCGTTGACAGAGAATGCAGTGAGATCTTTAAAGACATCTTTAAACTACACTGTCTGAGTTATTCCTTTTAAATCGGCCCATCTCTTCTGTTATGGGGCTCTTTGACTTCCACTTATCTGGCCTAATTTCAGGACAGTAACCCTTCGTTCGGTCGATGCCTCTTGCCTTTAGGAAAGAAATTGTGTCGGTAGCTCAAAAAATTAATTTCTAGAAGATTCTTCACTCCAGAAGTGTCTGGCAATAAATTTTAACTTGAGCGTACCCTTTAAAACAAAAAAATGAAGTTTTCTTTAGTATTGTAGCATTTTTTTATGACTTAAAACAATGTTAAGAGTATATTGAGGATTTATTATTATAAATCACTTCGTTCTGAATTGCAAAAGCTCACAGTTCTAACTTCCAGTAAGTCGTTTTCTTCACAACCTAAATATTAATAGTAGATATTTTTAGTGCCAAGGACTGAGCTAAGCGTCTTGTTGTTTTATACATTCATAACTCTCTGACGCTGATCTAGTTCATCCAGTTTACAGATGAAACTGAGATTTCAGTTACTCCTCCCAAAGCACTCAGTTAATAAGTGCGAATCCTGTATTTGAACTCTGGTCTGACTTTAAAGTTCTTAACTACTTTAATTATTGTACTGCCTCCCTGCAGTTCCATTCTAATAATGGCCCTCTTCAGCACTCAGCGTTAATCATGATTCACTCATGAAGCCTTACCTATATTCCACAAACGCTATTTGAATCCGCATCACGGGTCAGGCACTGTACAAGGGACTAAGGAGAGACAAATGATTTAGATTTAGTCTCTCCCCTCAAGAAGCTCAGTCTGATGAAAGCAACAGATATGTAAACATGTAACTGTAGTGTAGTGAAATGATTTCTGATGGGAGCACATACAAGAAATTATTTCTTTAAAACAAAAAACAATAAGCAACAGAAACAGCCTCTGGCTAACTGAGGCAGAAACAGAATTTATGGAGAAGATATAGGGGAGTTCACAGAAATGGAACAAGGTCAAAGAACCAGGTTAAGAAAGGGACAAGAATCAAGGCTACTTGAGGCTGGGAGGTGTCTGATAGTGGGAGCCACTATACAGTCTTATCAAGGCACTTCTGTAGGCAAGAATGAGCTCCAGCAAGTTTTGGCCTTTTTCTTTCTTTGTTCAGGATTTAGGTTCAGGAAGGGAGTGCCCTATCAGTCTAGCCTGGGTCACATCTCTGCCACTTGGCTAGGTAGGGAATGGCCCCTAGATTAATACTCCAGTGTGTGTGTCCAGTGGAGGAATCACCCCGAAAGACACAGGAAGGTATTATCAAAAGGAACTGGACCAGATGCTGGCCAGCCATAAAATAGAAATTATCCCCTAAGGGTAAGTCTGAAGATGAAACATTTAACTGTCTCAAGTGCCCAAGGAAAGCTTCTAGAGGGCAATTTTCAGAAAACTTTTGAAGGATGAATTTACTCAGCAAACAAATTAGGAATGTAAATTCCAGGGAGAAGCAAAAGCTTATACAAAGGCATGAAGCCATGAAGCAAACAAGTGTTTTGGGGGAAATGTAAGCAATTTGGGATGAAGTAAGGCTAATAATAATGAGGGTAAAAAGAAAGACTAGTATCCAGGTAATGTGAAACTTGCCACGCCAGCTCCCCAAATCTGGATGTTATTTTCTATTCAGTGGGCTAGAGAATATTAAATATGGTGAACTTTTTTGCCAACTTAAAAAAATCAACTTCATGGCTAAGACCATCTATGTTATTGGCTTTAGCCACTGGGTGGGCACATAATTTTTTCCTACACCTTTTTAATATTACTATGTATTTTTCCATGCTTAAATCCCAAGGGAAAACTGTATAATACCACTATCCCATAATTTGTTTCCAAAATTATCCAGAATCTATGTGTATTTTTAAAGAAGCTGAACTGAAAGGGGGAGCAAAGCAAGCAAAATTAGCTGATATCTTACTTTTGTCTGAAAGAAAAACAAAGAAATGACGAGTGGTGTGATAAAATTGACCAAAAGGAGTGAAGCATTTCGGTATTTAGTGGACACTAATTCTGTGTATCCTTTAAACACTTAGGGCAAATAGTGGTATCGATGTCAGAGCAGAAGAGCAGGTTGTAAATTGTATGAGTGAAAACATGTTTGGATTACTGTTGGTTACATGCCTACTCTAGTTAGAGTAAAAGGAATAAAAATAAATGAAGAGAAATTATCAAGAGAGAAAACAAAACAGATGATAAAAATCAGAGAAAGAGCAAAGGAGTTTTCTTTCATTCTCCTTTTCTTTCAGTCTCTGCATTTTTCTTAAAAAAAGAGAGAAAAAGAAAGAGAAAGAGAAAGAAAAGAAGCCCATTTATAATAAAGGTTACAGCTTCCTTATTAGCACTATCCCCACTGCAGAGAGATTCGCATGCTCCCTAACCATTCTGGTATGCCATATGTAGGGAAAGAAGGTATTCTACTCTTCCTGTGAAAACCTTTTCAAGTTTAGCATCAATCCTAAAGCTTCTAGAAGTTTCTTGGTTAATTTGGGATCCAAAGCTTCTCTTGCATAGCAGGCGTGAGAAAAGAGCTTGGGAGAGTTAGATTATTTCTTTCCTAAAAGAGTTTGCTTCATGGTCATATACAGTAACTCAGGACAGAGGAGATCTCTGTGTATTGGACCTTGATCTGCTTTTTTTGTGCATGTGATTATGAGATTCCCAAGTAGATAAAGGATCTCTGTACCTCTCTCCCCAGTTGCTTTATCTCTAAAACCTCAATTAAGCAAGGTAGCATCTATGGTGATTTTCAGCATATAGCACTAGGAAAGGAGCAGACATACTCCCTGCTTGCTTTTTTGTTTCTTACTCTAAAAGTTTAGTTAATGATATTGTTCTTTAAAAAGTAGAACTCAGGGACTTCCCTGGTGGTCCAGTGGTCAAGACTTTGCCTTCCAATGTAGTGAGTCTGGGTTCAATCCCTGGTCAGGGAGCTAAGATCCCACATGCCTCGCAGCCAAAAAACCAAAACATAAAACAGAAGCAATATTGTAACAAATTCAATAAAGACTTAAAAAAATAAAATAAAAACTAGAATTCAAATTGTACATTGAAATATTTCTATCTTTCAGGCTTATATATTTGCGCTTCCATTTCCCAAGACTGTCCTTTGGTATAATGGCTGCATCCTTAGCATTACCCAGTATGTATGAAAGTTGCATCCTGGTATCTGTGATAAAAGGGACATTATTAATAAATGCTGAATTTTTTAAGTTGAATGTTAGGGCCCTGTTCTGCCTAGGCTCTGTTTAGCGTCTCTGAAAATCAGGAAGAAACCTTTGGATTGGCAGAAATTGACACGTAAGTGTTAAAAACCTTATTTTGTTTTCTGTGTATATTTCTAATCATCTTGAAAATTCATGTAATTTGGATAAAAGTAGTGTCAGATGCTGGAACATTTCTACTTATTAAAAACTGGATATGAGATGATATGTTTTAAATATTTGTCATTTAGAAGGTTTTGTGTATGTGTGTGTGTGTGAATGAGAGAAAGAGAACAAACTTCTCACCTGTGTGATTTTCTCATACACATACTAGGTTTATCCTCATTAATACTGCATGAGAGCACAGCTGTGTATGAAGTAATAACTGTGATAGAAGACTAAAGAGAAAAATTGTGGGGTTTTTTTACGTTTAAAACATTTCCAACTTTTCTTGTTTTTCTTTCTATTCAATACAGATAAATACTCTAATAATAACGATACAGGTATCAACCTATCTTAATTTAATAATAAAAGGATAGCATAGTAATGTATTTGAGTTACCCTTATCCTAAGTTAGTAAGAAAATCTTTATGTACTACAGCATTTTTAAATGGTCTCCTATTTAATTTTTCCCGTGAATGGTGTCTTTCATTTGGGAATGGTAGTGAATCACATTCCTCCTAGCACTGTTGCACTATCACTACATTATATAAGACTGACAATTAATGAGGATAAATATTAAATTTGAATAGATATTGCAGGTGTGAGACATCAGATAACGCCAAAGGTTTAAATTCTACAGAGGATCATTATTTAAGTTCCTTCCAGCCCTGTTGTTCTGCTGCATAAAACTTACTTTAGTACCTCTCTGGACTGTTACAACATCTGTTGTTCTTGGAAAAAAAGGTGGTTTTTGGGGTTGTTTTTTTGTTTCTTCTGCTTTTTGGTCAGAAATGGCTGTGTTATTCAGCAGTGTTGGCCCAGAATGCCTTGCAGGGAGTAAGCTGTGTTCTTCTCATGTTCTGACTAATTAATTCCCATGAGATCTGCTCCTTACAGCCAGACTCGCTTATTCCCAGTCCAGCAGTGGGAAGGACCGCCTTTGGGAAGGTCACTTGAGAAAGCTGTACTACACACGCATGAGCATCATGTAAATAAAAAAGAAGGTGAATGACAAGATAGTTAACATCCAGGGAAGTTTTATAGGAGAGAGAAATGATTGGAATGATTGCTGCTGTTTCTATAAAGGGCTTTTTAGAATATGCACTTGCCAAGTTATCGCCGTAGTCTTTGAGCTTTGCTCCATCAGGTTGCTTAAATGTGATTAAATTTTACTGACCGGGTAGAAGATTTTTTTTAAATTAACTTTTGGGAAAATTATCAATTCTTCCCTTCATCTCCCTTCAAAAATAAAATAATTCCATATATGTCCACAAAAGTATCTTACCTCACCTTCCAGCTTCTGATATCAAATAAACTCTAGTTTTATTTCCAGAAAGCCGATTTTCTACATCTTCCTCCTTTTTCCTACATCTGCCTTATAAAAGAATTGGTTTTAATTTCTTGGGACTGACCAAGAAAGATAATGAAGTCCTTTCAGAAACTCTTTATGTGTGAAACCCTGGAGAAAAACCCTAGAGCCTTCTTACTTCTAGCAACCAATTACTATATACAAAAAAACTTTCCCCAATTATGAAGTCCACTAATGCATCCAGCACAGACTCAATTTCACAAACTCTGCTGCAGAAGCAGCATTCACATAATTAACAGGAAGACACTGCATGGGGCCAGACCTTCTGCTAATTGATTAAATGAGTCTATTCCTAAATCAGATTCTAATCACACCAGCAGAGTGCTATGGAGCGTCACATTTCTAACAGAATTTGCAGAAATTCAAAATGTGCACCTACAGACATATCCAGAATATGCCACGGAGGGCTGCTTCAAAATTGAACGAGAGGCACAATAAAAAATAAAAATGGCCACATTGCTCTCTTGAAATGCCACTCTCCCCAGTGGACTTTCTTTAGTATTCCACTTCTATTTGATCCTTGTCCTTCTGTGATTCATTTCCAAACCTAAATGATACAAAACATGCCATACTTTGGTTCTGGCTTCATGATTATTTTAGTTAGCAAGTGCTAGAAAGTGTGCCTGCCGTTTTCCTAGTAAAACACAAGACCTCCTGCTTGTCAGTTTTTCTTTTCTTTTCTTTTCCTTCATTCTTTTTTTTTTTTTTTTTTTTTTAAGAAGGCTGTGGTGTTCCCTAAGGGTTGTGAGAGAAGTTCATCCCATTGAACTGGTCAGCAAGATATCATTAGCTCGTTGTGTACATGAAATCCAGGGGTTAGAGCACCAAGCGTCACAAGCCAGTTTCTTTACCTCCTTGAGCTGATCAGAGGATCAGAGTATCAAGGAAGGATTAGCACTGACTTGGGATTTGTGTGATTGGTTAATTTATTGCGGCAATGGCAGGCCTTTCATCTATGGCAACATTTAATCAGCACAGCCATGGAGGCTATTACCGGTTCGCTCCTTTCTCAAGTCAGCCAGGGCTGCACCATCAGCCCTATCACAACTCCCCTGAAATTTCCAAATTATCTGGAACAGGCTTTAGCCTCACAGTAATAAAAATTAGAAGAGATTCCTGATAGTACTGGTGGAAAAGGCTTTCACTTGCACAGGGCAAATTATAAATAGTATGAACGTGCACTTTAAAAAAAAAAATTCTCCACCTCTTAAGAGATGTGCAGGACTTATCACCCCTGCTCTGATCCAAATCCTCATGGTTGAAAATTTATATTAGATTTTATCAGAGAGGCCTAAGTCTAGAAAAATCAATGAAGGTTATCTTTTATGTTGCAGGAACTTGTGGAAATATTGATTTTCATTTTATAGTGAATTTGGAGCATGAGTTGGTAATCACTGCTGAGCCGACCACAATGTTTGCCTACTGTATCTTTTACTGAGTTTTGCTCAAGTATTTAAGATAGTATATTCCTGGTGATTTTAGTCTACAGTGTGAAGACAGATGTTCCTAAAACACAAAGTTGTACTTGATAAAAAAAAAAAATACACGCAAAAGCTTTCTATTTACAATGATGAGTTCAGCGTTTTAAGACTACAGTCTGTCTGTTAATGGTGAATTTGGGAATTAAAATACTCTGAAATTTTTGTAAGATATTTCCTTTGTGTTTCCTTCAAGTTTATCAACCAGGAGAGAGATTTTTACAAAGTAAAGAAAAACTGCACATGTACCAAAAGAAAGGATTTGAAACATTGAGGTTCTACTGAATAGAGGGGGGGATTTCATTTTTTTCAACTTATTAGTATGTTTTGGTAAATGACAAATATTAGTCAAAATGTCCCCCGCCATAGTATTTTTCTGTTTTTTATTCTCTTGAATTCACTCATTTATTTTTATTTCATTCTTCCTTCTTTTGTTTAACTTAAAATGTTTTATAGTTGATATAAGCCAAACAGCTTTAGGGGATGATTGGTCATTTTCCTTTTTTTTTGAAATGTTGAAACCATATTTATACCTCATTTGTTAACTATTTTTGTAGAACTGGAGTATGTTATGTTGTGTTACTGCAGTTTATTTATAACGTGTATCTGAGGTTTTATAGCAATAGTCTTAATAAGTTGAGAAACTTGTTTATAAGTAATCACTCTAGCATGGGCTCAGGAATCCTTTTCTGTGGCTAAATCTTTCAGAGTTTAGCATGGTTGTTGCAGTATTTTGTCAGGTTTTCTGAGAAAATAATGCCTTTTAACATTCACTATGGATATTTTAAATTGATAGTAAATTTAGATATATTCTTGTATTTTGTTTTGTGCTAAGTACCAGATAAGCGTTTGGTATTCAGCTTTACTCTTCTCCTCTCAGCCCAGCAGAGTTCAGTGACAGGCTCTCCTGGGTTCCACGGGTGAGCCGTCTTCTGTCTCTCACTCGCAGTTATTTTCCTGAACTTACCCTTAGCAGCCAGCAAAGTATCATTTCTCTCAATCACCACCTCAAGCCATGCTCCATACTGAAAGGCTCCAGGGAATAGCCAGCAGTCTTTTTATTTCTCTGAACATACCCAAAAGATGTCTAAGCCAAGGAATTAATAAGATAGCATGTGAAAACACTGAGCCCAGTAGCTGGCGTGTGGTAGGGCCCTCCGATGGCAGCTAGTAGTTCCATGATTGCTTGGGAAAGTCTGGAAGGGTGCTCCAGAGAATTCATCACCTGTTCCCTGGGCTTGTTACCTAATTGACTGGATTTGCACGTGTCTATTCATGGCCAACCTTAGGTATAATGATGACAAAATTGTTACTTTTTTAGCTCCCCATGCCTCTTTATCCTGCTTTCCCAATGTCTTATGCCCTCACCCTTCCTTACTCTTCAATTCTAAATTACAGCAAATGCATCTGAAAGTAAACATAATGGCATAGCTCATGTTTGGATGTAGCTGTATCCCCATTCCTGTATTTTGTCCCTGCCTATGCTTCTATATAGGAAATAAAATGTTGGGACTAATAGGTCCTGAAAGGCACAGAGAACTTGTAGAAAGTCACACTGTTGATGATGGTACCTGAATTTTAGACCTGGGCTGCTCTATTTCACATGTGCATTAATTGAAGTAAATAAGAATGTATCAAGGACCCTTGGGTGCAAGCAAGGGAAATGCTATTGAATCAGCTTAAGGAAAAGGGGAAAATTTTTATCAGAACTGTGAGATGCCTTCTGGAAACCTAGGGGAGGGATTCACAGGGCCTCAAGATATAAATATTAGTAACAAAGATTCACTACCCATCAAGACACCTTCAACATTTGTTATGGCTTCTGGTTTCTCCTGGTCAGCCCCATTCTCCTTCCTCTCCCTTCCAGCTGCTCCTTCAGTGGGGAGAAGCCTCTGATCTTTGCAGCTCATAGTTGCACCCACCAGTGATATCTGTCCTGGACTCTTTGGATTTATCATCAAAAACCCTACAGAGAGACTTCCTGTCCTAGCATAAGTGACCATCTCCGGACCAGGGCCAGAAGGTAGAGGAGAAGTAGCTTTCAAAAAAGTAGAGGTTCTGGGCAATTTCATAAGGGTCCATTACAATTGGAGGCAACATAGACTGCCTTCAGAAGGCCTCTCATGCAGAAAAATTATTGATTTTATTCTGTGAATGCAAATTATAAGAAGGTAGATTTTGGTCAATATAAGTGGGAGATGTACTGCCTTTTAAATAGTGAGTTTGTCTCGTTGTCTAATTACTAGAAATATTCAACTTTAGGTAAACAATGCCTAACACAGTTCATTGCTACTGCTTACATTTCCTACCTGACATACTCTAAAGAGAAGCTTGTGCCAAACTGAACCTGGTCCAGATGAATTGCAAGATTCCAAAATTAAGTTTTATCTAGTCTACATTCTGATAATGGTTTTATATCAATTGTGTATTCTTAATAATGAATTGGTACATTAAATGGCTCGTGTGTCTGATATATATGTGTGCATTTGAACATAAATATGTGTGTATATATTATATATTTGTTTGCCTGTGACAGATTTTACTTTCTTCTGTTAATTTTGACCACAAACTTGCCACTTGTATGCCATTTGTATGAATATTTGATGTAGCATACCTTAGGCTAAATTTTGATAAAAAAATTATGTGACAGGTAGGTGACATATTGGAACCACACAAGTATAGAGACGTCCACAGCTTTCTCATTACCATTGTTGTTGTTTGCCTGAAGCTCACAGTCTAGAAACTTTTCAAATGAAGTCACATTTTATATTGTATCCTCCCCAGGTGAGGAATTTATTCTGAGAAGTTTACTGGTAAATTATTTTCAGTACACTTTATTTTAGTCTAAACAACAAACAAAACTTTGTTTGGTAGACTTATAAATGGACTGGAATGCCCAGAGAATCACAGTGATTCATTTCATGATTCTTTCATTGTAGAGTAGGATGCATCCTCTCTCCAAATGGCAGCTCTTTGCTGCCAGAAATTTTATGGTGTTAGGCAATAGCAAAGGGATTTCATACCGAAAGGTGCTTCAGCTTTGGTTACATCACATAAAATAAAAGACTTGGCATAGAGCATTTTACAGTAATGTCATACAAATCTGGAATTACACAGGTTCTTGCTTATAGCATACAGGATGCTCAAATGTTTTGTTACTGAGTTATTGAGAGTGTAAACCTTTATAACCTAACAATTGATTTAGTCTGAGGACAGAATAAAATGTATATCAAGGTTATTAATGTACAGTGGCAAATGGTTCTGCAAAATTAACGATACAGGGAAATTGTGGTAAGGACAAGCATCTTTGGGAATTTATATGTTTCTCCCCACAAAACATGACTGTTAATTGTTGGTTGTTTTCTTTCTCTAATAGATGAGTATGATTAGTCTTACCCAAATTTTCACTCATTGTGATTCTGTAATAGCTCTCATCTCTATATTTAAATATCCATACACTCTGAAAATGTGGAAATTATGATTTTTCAAATCAGAACACGCTGGTATGCCTCCTAACTCACACTCATTAGTACTGTGGTATTTGTAAAGTTAATTGACCTCTCTTAACTTCACTTTCCTCATCTGTTTGAAAAAATAAAAGTGGGTACCAGTCCAGTTCATATCTGCTTGATTGAGAGGCTTAAGTGAGCCTCATTTACTTAGTCCATCACTCCCTCCTACCTGAAACACTTTTGTCACTTGGTTTCCATGACAGGATGCTCTATTCTTTTCCCCCACCTTACTGGATACACTTTCTCAGTTTCGTTGGCTGAGAATTCAACTCTAAATGTTGGTAAATACCAGGACTCGATCTTGGTGCTCTACTCTTTTCTTTAGACGACTTTATACCCCATGGCTTTAACTGCTATCAATTAACTGATTGGCAAATTGCCAAATTTAAATCGCAACCCCAATCTCTCCTCTGAGCTCCAAACTCATATTTTTAATTGCCTACTTGACATCTCTACTTGACAGTAAAGATGTAGAGATCAGAACTCCAAACTCTTCTCTGAGTCTTCCGTGTCTTGATAAATGGCACCACTCTTCACTCAGTTGTTCAGACCCCAAACCTTGGATTTGTCCTTGATTCTTCTCTGTCTTTACTGACTTTCCAAATTCACCCATAAAATCTGATCACTTCTCACCACCTCCACATTTATCATCCTGGTTCAGACCACCATCACCTCTCACCAGATGTCATCAACAGCCTCCTAACTCTTAGAGACTGTTTTTCACATGGTAGCCAGAATGGTATTTTAACATGTAAATCACAGTATGGTTTTCCCCAAACCATCCACCTTGGAGTAAAATCTGAACATTTTACTATTGTCTGCAAATCCCTCACACGATCTGGCCTTTTCTTAGCCCTTCTCCTTCCACTCTCCGCCTTGGTGACTTCACTGCTACCACATTGGTCTCCTTGCTGTTATAGAATATACCAGATTCCCACCTTGATGCCTCTACAGTTGCTCTTCCCTCTGCCTGGAACATTCCACCTCCAGATCTTCACACGACTCACTCCTTGATTTCATTCAGGGACGTGCTCAGACACCCTCTCTGAGGCAGGGTCTTTCTCAACTAGCTACTTAAAAAACAAAACAGAACAAAGCAAACAAAGTTTTGTCATTGTCTCTGTATCTTTGCTATACCTAAAATTACACTTATTTACCCTTGATGTGTTTATTCTTTTTTGTCCCTAACGGGATCGTGAGTTCCATGAAAACAGCTTATCTTTGGTATTTCACCAGGACCTAGAACACACCCAATAAATATTTGTTGAATGTATGAATGAATGGAATAACATTTTTAAAAGATTTTAGCATAGTGCTTGGAGAGTAAAATAAATGTTCATATTCATTCCCTTTCGCATTCTCGTATAAATTACTTTGAAATAACTCCTGTGTAAAGATGTAGTTTGCATAATCATTTGGCTTAAAACATTAACAATAGTCACAGTCTCTGTTTGGCTTTTTAAGATATTAATGCCACCACAAAGCAGCTAAGATAGTGAAAAAGTTGGACCCAGGTTCAAATCCTGATTGACCACTCTTTCAGTTGTTAACCATAGATGAGTCAATACATTTCTGAACTCAATTTCATTACCAAAGAAATGTAGTTAATAATTACCTCAAGGTATTTTCCATAAAGAGAAAATGATACACTTGTTTACCTGATGTGATATTTGAAATAGAGTAGGTACTTAGTAAATATGACTTGGATCTGAAGATAGTAATTCCTTCCAAGTTAATACTCTCAGCAAATTAAATTAACACGTGATCTATGGTTTCATCATGTCATTAATATAACTGATAAATAACCCCAGACAGAGGACTGACAGTTGTGTATTCCTAAATGCTGCCATTGTGCCATAAGCAACTATTCTTTGAAAATCCTTTGTAATTAACTTCTGTGTTGATTTGGAGAAGGTATAATTTTAGTAGCTTTTAAGGTTTCTTGAGTATTTCATGTGAAATCGTTTTTTAATCTGATGAGAGTAAACATTTGTCATATCAGCCTGAATGGTTTCTCACTCTTATATGAGAAAATGGGTTAAGAAAATTATATTGATTTGTTGAGACTTGTCCAATGCCACACTACATTTATCTTTGTCTAAAGCCCTCAATCTTCAAAAATATATAAATGAAATTGGTATAACTCAAGTGTTTTTCAGGCCTATTTCTTGGCTGCCTAGAACAGTTTTCGATTCACAGTTTTATTTTGCATATGAGCACTTCCTTGGTCCTCTAGCGGCTCATGTTGCTGTGAATCGTGATTGTTAGAGTCTGCAACACAGCATGACATTTTCTCAAATCACCTTGTGTGTTAAGTGACTTGGCCCTTTAGTTCTAAACACTAACCATTTTCTAAGTACAGTTTCATTTTCTCTTTCTCTCATTAAGCTTCTTTTTTTAAAAAAAAAATTAATTAATTTATTTGTTTTTATTTATTTTTGGCTGCGTTGGGTCTTCATTGCTGCACGCAGGCTTTCTCTAGTTGTGGCGAACAGGGGCTACTCTTTGTTGCGGTGCGTGGGCTTCTTGTTGCAGTGGCTTCTTTTGTTGTGGAGCATGGGCTCTAGGCACATGGGCTTCAGTAGTTGTGGCTCATGGGCTGTAGAGCGCAGGCTCAGTAGTTGTGGGGCACGGGCTTAGTTGCTCCGCAGCACGTGGGATCTTCCCGGACCAGGGCTCGAACCCGTATCCCCTGCATTGGCAGGCAGATTCTTAATCACTGTGCCCCCAGGGAAGTCCCTTTCTCCCATTAAGCTTCTTGTTTTTCCTCTCACATATTTGTTTTTTATATCTAAATAAATAAACCAAAGACAACAAAAAATAAAGTTGGTTGACATGTGTGTGGATGCATGCAAAGACAGAGATGAAACTTATTTATCTTTGTTTTTCATGTCTGCTTTTAATTATTATATCTCTGTATCCCAAAGGAGGGCATATTTTATTACATTAATTTCCATGAAACATTTTTTCTAGTCTTGGTCATGTGTTTTATTCATTATTCATATATATATATATATATATATATATATATGTTTTGATTTTTCAGATCTTATTTTAATTTGGGTTGGTATAGTATGGTGATGGAGAGGTCAGCACTGGAGTCAAAATGTCTGGTCATAAATCTGGACTCTATCACTCTTGAGCTTGTGGCTCTGGGCCAATTACTTTACCTTTGTCTGTGCCCCATTTGACTGATCTTGTGACTGGAGCTATTAATATGACATACGTACATATTTTGTGAATTATTGTGTGAAGTACAAAGCATGAAGGCTGGTATAGAGTAAGCACTCAGTAAACACTAATTATTGCTGTCATTATGTTAATAATAAACTATAACAGGCTGTATTCCCTCTCCTTTTGGAAAATTACATGTCATCTTTTGGTAGTATTCCCATTTGGGCTTAATATTACCAAATCACAGAATAAGATAGGACAGCTTGAAGAAACCTAGACCAACCCTTATTTTCTAAATAAGGAAATTGAGACTTTGAGAAACAACTTCGCTGATCACACACCCAGTTAGAGAAGCATTGTTTCTGATACCCCACTCACGGTTCTTTCCACCTTTTGTTTGGTGGTTGGTTTGCGGTGAAGAGGAGAAAGTAAGTCTTGTCTTTGACATTTACCCCCCTGCAAATTATCCTCAGCTATACTCTCCCTGGATTGAGTAAAGCACTCTTTTCATAGGACTATTCTAACTTTCTAATAAATCTAACAAAATTTTCACCTCTTTAAGATTTCTGCATAGGTCCCTCAGATCTCCTCATACTGTCTGGCCCTCTCTCCTCCTCAGCCCTCCCTTAGAATTTTTTCTATAGATTTATAGGATTGGCTTGCAAGTGTGATTTTAGAGGGAAAGTGGCCATCTCCCCTTCTTCCTTACAATTCTCCCTTCCTCCAATTGGTTGAGACCTGAAATTTCATGACGAAAATCTTACCCTTTAAACTGAAGACTTGATTGATTGATGAAATGCAAATGCCTCTGGGTGAGAAAGTGCTTTAAAATGTAATAAATTCTGTCTCATATGAATGAAGGATCTGAGAATATATGAAGGGAACAGAGAAGGACCCTGATACCTCAGAAGAGCAACTCCGTTCGCTTTCACTCTCAGACATTAATATCTCGCATCCCCCAGTTAATTAGTTATTTAGATCCATAAAATGCTACAAGAGGGAGTGATCTTTGAGAACTGTTAGTTCATTTTTTTTTTCACGGATTTAGGAGGTATAACTCCAAAGAGTTAAATGCATTTGTACAAAGTCACCTGTTTGTGGTACTAGATGGCCTATCTTACCATCTCACTAAGCTGAGCAGTTTCCACCAGGTAATTGGTACTGCAAGTCCACTCTGCGGGTCAAAACCTTTCCTAACTTAAGCAAGCCTCCATATTCACTCTCCCTCATATACCTGAATTGATAGCCAGCTCTAGTGCTTTTGATCTCAACCTCTAAATGAGTTTCTTAACATCTTTTTAGTTATGTGTAGTTAGTATCTATTAAATATATAGTTAAATATTCTTAAAATCTTTTTATCAGTTATTGTTGCGTGTTATGTGTTCTTTTACACTTCTGATCATGTTGACTTCAGTTATTATTTCCCAAGAAGAAGATGTACTGCATACTCTGTGTGAATACCCAACCAAAAAGTGTAATTTATTAATGAATCATTTTTTGAGTTCTTCTTATATGATATCATATGCAAAAGTTAAACACATTTAGAGGTTAGAAATGCTAGATAAATAGAAAAGCTTTTTTTAAATTGATAACTTTAATAGAAATATGTAAATGTAATAGAAAGTTGGGGTTTTATAGAAGTTGTATCTCATTTTAGACATGTTGAATTTGACATAATAGTAAGAAAGAAGAAATATGAATGTATAGTATCTAGGAAGAAATATGCTTAAAGGAAGATGGCGGATATGGCTATGAGCTGAAGATTTGAGATTTGAAAGCCATTTGATGGAGGTGTTGTTACCTTACAGAATTCAGTGTGAAGAACTAAAACTACAGAGAGCTGACGTGATTTATGAACATTATCTATTTTAATTAGTTGTAAAGTACTGATGAACTCTCCAGTGTGGAGGACATTGATACTGATGTTGAAATGCCAAAAATCATAAGACTCATTGAAGAGAGCAAGCAGAGGCACATGGAAACAAATGTAGACAAATGAGATAGAAGCAAATGCAATGACAGGGACACAATGGGAAAAAAGGCAATTACAAGCAATGTATCAACAAGTACAAAATGGCACAATGCAGTTATATTCCAAGGGGACATAGAAGGGTGAACTGAGGGAGGGAGGGAGGTTAATTGGGAAGTGCTTCCTCAGGGCAGTGACAGCTGAACAAGGTCTGAAGGAAGTGATGGGTATGAATTGGTGGAGAGGAGCAGGCAGGGAATTCAGGATGGAGCGAATGACTTAGCCAGAAGATGAAGGGAGAAATCAAGCCATGTGTAGGGAATAACAAATGGGCCATTTTGCCTCCAGTCAAAAGACTAGGTGAAAACTAGCAAGACATCCTTCTAGAAAGGTTTGCAGGGGGAGTGGTGTGGAGGCGGTGGGAAGTGGGGGTTTATAAAGGACCTTGGATGCTAATCGTGTACTTTGAAAGGTCCAGACATTTTCATGTAATTTTGTTACAGGACATAGTTTTCTAAATCTAACTATTAATGAATTTCTAGTGCACAGCCTCCTATTGTCAAAATTACATGGAAATATGTGTTCTTATCCCCCTCTCCCTCACTGTTGAACTCCCTTTTTGTTTAACTGTACAACGAGAGTAGAGAGGGCCTGATGGATATTTGTTCTTGGCTAAAATTCTGCATAATGCCTTGAAATATTATTCTTCCTAGCAAATGTTAACAGTTGCTAATGTCACTCAAAAATAGTTGAGGAAAATATGTTTGTGAAACATACAGCTTTTACTGTCAAATAATTTCCTGAGTGAAAGGAAAATACAGTAGTACTTTGCTGTTTATTGAATGGGAATCCTTTAATGTTGTCAAGGATTTCATCAAACTGATGCTTTAAGTAAGCAGAAAATCATGTGCCCTCTGTTTTAATGTCTGTTTCCTCATGGTGAGACAGCCACCCAACTCAGTGGTCCAGATGGGACTGCCACCCATCCCAGTCCTCCCAGATAGGATAACCAGAGCATAACTACTCCGGAGCAATGCAATTATGAATTTCTTGAGGGGGAAAAAGGAGAGATAAGTGCAGGGAAGTCAGCTAATGTGGTACATGGGTAGTTCCAGGCAGCAAAAGGGTTAATCAGATTTTCATTTTAGATAGTCGCCTTAGTAACAATCAGGGAGCCCAGGCTGTATCTTTTCCATTTGTAGGGAATGTTTAGATTTACAGAGTAGCTTAGCTTATTATATACCTGCCTTGATTGCTGGATAAGGCTTGTGATTAAAAACAGAATAAGATTCGTTTTTATAATATTGTAAAGTAGAGCAAAACATTAAAAATGATGTCACTGGTGGTCTAGGATTCTGGGAGATTACTGATCTTGGAACTCTAGTGGAGACAGGCCTCCTTAAAAAGTTAAAAATAATGAAGGTCAGTATATTTTGCTTAAATGTTTAGTGAAAATGAGTCTCTATTTCCCACTTTTAAGAGAGAATCTGAATCCAGCAAATAGCAACCAGCTAACAACACGATGAGAAATTGGACATCAGCCTCATTTTTATGCCAAATTGCATTTAGGTCTCAGAGATGCATTTGTTTATATCGTGGATCAAGTGCCATGTGGCCCTTAAATCAGGAATTTAAAAAAAAATCTTGCTTGAAAAGTGCTTATTTTCAGAATATCTGAAAGAGTGGATTAGTGACACTAAAATGTTGAGGTCCTTCCATCAGCCGAATAGTAGGAAAACAAACTTGACATTGGACTTTGCACATGGCCTCAAACCTCACCTGGAGAGACAGATTTCCTAAGGGCAGAGAAAAGCATTCAATCTGTTTCCCAAGGCCAGGTCTGTCTCTGCCAATTAGTGACAAGCGCTATGTAGTGAGGCCGTGATACTAAGTGCTACCAGAGTTCGGCGGTTTCAGAAATTACTCTCTGAAGCAAGAAGAACACAGTTCTTAGGAGCACAGTTCATTCCCTTGCCGTCGTAGTAACTTGGTAACCACTGAGCCTACTCAAAACATCTCAAAAGTCAGTATGTCAGGCTTCGGTGGCCACCGAAGTTATACATTATTTACAGACAGCTTCTGACTTACTTTTGCTGATTATATTGACTTCAAAACCCCCAAGTTCCACCTTTGCCATTCTGCAAGTATCAAATATTTAGCCAAGAGAGCCACGGGAGAGACTTTAAAACAAAATGAATGAACAATCCCAAACTTGGACTGTACCTACTCAGATTGGAAGAAAGGGGGGGAAAAGTCTTGAAAAACAGAAATAGCTTGATAATTATGTCAGTGGCGTAGCAATCATTCATACCTTAATGTCAGTTAATTCAGTCAGACTGCTTTCCTTCTGAGAGCTACTCCACAGAATTAGTGGAAGCATTTGTTTCATGGTCAAAGAGAAGAATGGCCATTTTGGTGCATGGGGCAATTTGTGAGATAGGACATCTGTACCTCAAGTGAAGACCTGTTCTAGGGGAGTTGATGCAGCTCAAAAAACTTCAAGGATTAGGGGAGAATGATTTCAGAATCTGGGAGACAGGAACGTAGAAGAGAGAAGGCAGAAGACAAATCCTATTAAAATTTTTCCTGTCGCCAGAGAAAGATAAGGAATATCATCCCTCCTTTCTGTCCTTCCTCTAACAAATGACCCTTATTCCTGGACACAGGAATTTATACCTAATATATAGCTAGATTAAGAGCTAAATAACTTTCTTGTAATCTAACCTTGAAACTTTACCATTTGCAGTATTGGGTCTATGCCAGTTCTTTGCTCAGTTTGAGTAAGAAACAGATTCTTTTTGAAGAAAAAAACAATTCAATAGGTTCAAGGTTTTCCAGGGATTTAGAAACTGCTATTTGAAAAACACCATGTGAAATAAATTAAAATATTCTATTTACTGTATTTTGAATGTATTTTTTAGTACAAAGACATGGTTTGCCATTATGTAAGATAAAAGTGTATTTGTTGTCATGTTTGTTGTGTTAGGATCAAAATGCAAACATCTAATTGGAAAAAAAAAAATGCCCATAAATAGTGAGACCCCAAGGGGACTGCAGCCTCTGGTTTGAGAAACACCGGTGAAGGTGAAAAATGTATTTTGAGTTCCCAATGGTGAATTTTCTAATGAACTGTTATAGCCCATTTATAACTTGGACTCCCTGTGTTTAATCATTTCACACTAATTGTTTTCCCGGTTTGATTAAGGAATGTCTTTAGCACAGTCATCTAACATTTCCAACATAGTAACGTCATTCCAACCAATACTGAAAAATAAAACAAGATTGTTGAGAGAAAACAAACTATAAATATTTCATTGGAGTATGGAAGAATTTTTCAAATGTCTAATAATATATTTAGACTTGGCTTTTTATTAGAAAGTCTGTGAACTTTCCTGTCTCCTATGTGTGCTCCCTCTCTCTCTCTCTCTCTCTCTCTCTCTCTCTCTCTCTCTCTCTCCCTCCCTCCCTCCCTCCCTCTCACCAGGGTCACTACATATTTAAATTGTTTGTGTGTCTGTAACAATTTAGCATGTGAACCAGGACACAGGCAAAAAGACAGATGTTCCAATAAGCTGAAAAAAAAAAGATAATGTTCATTTTTCCAGGGTAAATAGTGGAAAGTTCAAACAGGATCATTTTCCTAGCATTCTTCCAAATTCATGGGTAAAGCTTGGATTATAACCCACTTATTTGACAGAATTGTCTTCCATCTCCATCTCAAAACTCCTTCCTCAGTATCTAAGTCACTTTTGTAGTTATTTGTCTTCTCCTAATTCTCCAGCCGAGTCCCTCATTGCCTTGGGAAGGTTTTATGCCCACCTACCCCACTTGATTCTTGATCCTTTTCCTCTCCACAATTCAAAATTTAACACTTTGCAGACATTTTCAAAATAATGGCTCCTTTGTCATCTTCACTACACACAGGATTGCCATCCATTGTAGGTCATCAGTACGTTTCTGCTGGTTTAACTGAAGTAGAATTAAGTTGATTTCAGCAGTCAAAACCATATATGTACTAAAAATTAATGTACAGACCAAATAGCAGATTCTATGATTTAAGTTGAGATTTTCAACTGATTGTTCAGTTGTCAACAGAGGCAAATGATGACTGAGGTGAGTAATGATGTTACCATGCTACAAAATGTTCTATTTGGACAAAGTAAACCCTAGTGGAAGAGGAGAGAGAGATGGGGGGAACATGGTTAGGGAAGGAGTGGAAAGGGAAGGGGAAAGATGGGGGAGGAGTGGGGAAACAAAAGAACACTGGAGAAGATGGTTATAAACAATATCAATAATTATTATTGGAGTAAATGTCAAAACAGTTTGGGTCAAAAACTGGTGGATTTAAAGATACGAAAATTTTAGGTGAAGGAAATGATAAACATGATACTCAGAAAAATCAATGAAAAGACAACTTTGATAAAGAATATTGAATAGTTTCTCTGAATTTTGGTGGGAAGGAAGGGCAAGAAGAAAGTAAAAGGTGAGAGGAGGTCCAGATAGCTTTTGACATCATTTTTTGATCTCACTGAAGAAGAATAAACACTCTCCAAAGCATCCTTAGCCTCTAACCCCATGCATGGACTAGGTCCTCGCAGGACCCATTAACTTCCAGGTTTATCGACACCCTTGTTAAGATAGGAGTATTCAGTTTGAGGCTCTCTTAAGAGGAATGAGGAGACCTTGGCCAAGTTCCAGAGAAAAGCAGTAAAAATAGTACCGTGAGAAAAAGATTAGGGTTCCAGAATATCAAATAATTCCTTCTGAAAAGTAGGAAGCTAATACATGCCATAACTGCCTTTCAAAGTTGAAGGAATATTACCCTAAAAGTGGAGTTCCATCTTCCTTTTTGGAAGCTGAAAGGAAATGATTTTACATCAAAACTGGACACACTCAGGTTAGACCTTCTTGTGGTTAGATTTTGGGAATCTAACAATTTTTTTAAAAATTCCCCACTTGTGGTTAATTCTCTCCACTGCATCTTTCAGTTCTTTTACCTGTTTTATATTAGCCAATCACAGTTCATTATATTTTCCAAACAATTCCAGGGACACATGTTATTTTATAAGACAATATCAGAAGTCCAAGATATTACCTTATTATTATTTGTCTCTAAGCCTTGGTATGTTAAATATGGGCATTCCTGAGTGTTTGCTTCATGTGTTTGAAATACTGTATTGCATTTCTTTGACTAAACTTGTTCATGTGGAATTTCCTAAAAGGGAATTTTGAAGAAATACTGGTTCATCAGTAACTTCCCCAAGTTTGCAAATTTCATCCTACTAAGTTCCACTAAGAGTCACCCCTCTTTAAAATCTGAGTCATATTTTGTCTTCTGTAAGAGTATACCTAAAATAACTGAGGAATTCTGATGCCTTTTCTTTGTTTACCGATTTTAAGATCATTATGCATACTCAAATGCATAATTATAATTATGCATTCATGATGTTGCTTGTGCTGGCTTAACTCAGAAATAGTGTGAAGCAGCTAATCTCGAAGCTACAGGCTGTTTCCCATCACTTAGATTCTGATCAGAGCTGTTTGTTGAGTCTTATTGGAACACGGAGTCTATATGCACCACTCCCACTGGACCCTTCGTTTTTATCACTAGTTTCACTCTCTGCCCTTTCTCCTTCCCACCCCCCCACCCCCAGATCTTTGCTTTTAAGATGGGAAAACTACAAGATAATTTGGTTTGGTTTTGTATGTTTAGTCTATTCACAGTAATTAAATGGGAAGGATTTTTTAAAGTCTCCAGTTTATTTATAATCCACATTTAGTATTATATGTAATAGGTAAAGACATAATATCATTTCTGGTGCTTGAGATTTTACCATCCACTGACCTTATCATTGAGTTTACTTTAGTGTAGCTTAAACTGGTCTAGTGCAAAACTACCAAACTTTCTTCTGTCAGTGGTAGAATAGTATGATTTTAGCCAAAAGGAAGCTGGTCTGTGTATCTTACATTGTAAAGTATTCATTGAGTCGCTATGGTAGCAGGATGCTTTTTACAACACTATGAAGGATAGTAACAAATGTCATTTGGTAAAAAACTCTTTTGCCTTGGTCTTCAGAAACTAGAACTCAGTTTAGTCAGTAATAGCGCACCATGGAAATATATACTCAAGCTATCGTGCCATCTAGGGGCACAGTCTCAAAAGACAGGGAAGACAGAGAAGTAAATTAAGGCATTTTTGCTCTGCATGAGTCAAGGTTCGGAGCAAACTCCATCTGAGTTTCTAGTTTAGCTTTTTCTTTCTGCAGAGTTGAATTAGGGAAAATCTACTTCAGTGTGAATTAGTGACATTGTTTTTTGAGTCTCAAAGTAATGGGAAAGGAACTTCATCAAGAGTACACATGAAAGTATATGTTTTTGGTGAAGGGATTATATCTTTGTTCCTAGAGGATGGGGCACCAGTGTGTCATTTCTTTGACATAGTATAGTCCCCATGCTTGTTTAAATGTCTAAATATTAAAGGAGACCATAAATGTGTTTTTAACATCAAGAAAGGAGAGCATAGATTTTAAGAGACTGACAAGTCTAGACGAGACTAGACAAGTCTGTTTCATGAGTTTCTTCTATTTAGAGTACATGAAATTCTAGAGCCAGAGGTCCCCTACTAGTTTGGGAGTCCTGGTCTTTCCCTTCACAAATGAAGAAAGGGGCTCATGAAAGTGATGTATTTTGACTAAGGTAATCCAACCACTTAGTTACAAACTTTGAACCAAACTTACGTTTAGTGAATTCTCAGGTCATTTTTTTAAAAACTATATACAACTAGCATGAAATAGGAACTACTAAGGAAAAGGTCATGGTCTTTGTAATCATACGGGATTTTGCTTTGCGTTTAGTTGGTTTGGTTGTAAAAGACAAATGAGACAACATATTTAAAAATCAAATGAGTACTTCAGATTATGGTATTTACATTTAAGGCTTTGTTCCAGCATATGGACTAACTCAGGATTCCCAGTTGAGAGCCCAAGGCAGAGGAATGGCATAATTAGGAACTCAATTTCCAGAACTTTTTCAAACCATTTCCCAAATGCCCTATAAGCAAAGTTTTAGATCTCGTGAGTATTAATAAAAGCTATAGGTAGGAAATTTGGAATAATTTAAACAGAATAAATTCTTTTATTTACTTATTTTAACCAATAAGTAGAGCTTTTCATCATGTGAGGTAAGATATTATTCCACTAATATTGAGTTGCCATTAAAATCTTTTCATTGTGCTAGAAGTAGTGAAGTTATCTGCCCACTAGCCAATCTATTAAGTGGATAAAAAGTAAAATGATTCATCAAAGTAGTAAAATCTCTTACACATTTATATCTGTGATACAGAGATCATTCTGTTGATGTCTGGATAGAATAAATTAAATAGGCACAGATATTTATTTCTTAAATTTTCCCCATTTTCTCGAATCCATGTTCATAATAATTATAAATGAACATCATTAGTATTTGTCAAGTATCAGTCTAAGTGATTTATAAGTATTAATTTATTTCATCTTCACAACAGCCCCATGAGGTATTATTATTCCCATTTCACAGATAAGGAAACTGATGCACAGAGAAGTGGAGCTACTTGATCAAGATCACACCATAGATGAGTAGCAAAGGTTGGATTTAAATTTAAGCAATCCGACTCTAGAGTCCATGCTTTTAGACACCGTGTCAGCTTCCCCCTCTGTTAAATTCATAAGTATACAAACTGAAGTTTCTGCTTCTTTTCCTCATCGTGTTCATCACATTGTAGAAGAACGTTGTTGCGAGTATGCCATAAATCATATTTGAACTACTTGAACTCTTTGGTTTCAGACACACTGGGTCAAAAGAACTACCCCTTTTTCCACCTCTACAATATTTCCACCCAGTGCTTTTCACTGAGGCTTCTTTTTGACTTCCCAGTTTGACCTTGAACTTTTCCTGGCTGATCAAACTCCTCTGTGTTTTGATCCCTTCTACCTGTGAACAATACCAATTTAAGCTGAGGAATGTGCTAACTAAACCCAGACTGAGATATTTCTTTAAGTGGAGAGTCCTCCATCAGTGAGCCAAGACTTCACAAGGCAGTTTAGATTTCTTAAGTCGCTGCATCCAGAGGTTCTAAAGAGTGGAATTGACCTACCAGGCATGAAGGACAGCTGTACTACCTTGCAGCCCAGATTGCATGCTGATGCCTCACCATAAAGTGCTGTGATGAGGCCCTACTATGTCTCTTGACCAGTTGAGCACCAAGAGCATCTGTTCTTCATTTGCTCTTGCCCAATCAATGCTGAATTGAGTGAATTTTAGCCTAACGACATCTTGGATCTCATCATGAATTCTGCTTATGATTGGAAACTTTTATAGAGGCTAATTTTTATCCATTCTAAGCTGTAACCATTTCTACAGGTATAAAAATATCTGCAGTCATAAAATTAAGAATATTGAAAAGTATTACATGCTTTTCACTCTTTTTTATATCCTAACTATACTGTGTTTAATTCTATTCCCCTTATACCTACTTGATACCTGATTTGGTATTTAGTATCTCAACTAGACTTTCAAGACCCCAAACTGTGCAAATGTGAGAAATAATTCACTACAAAGCTATAAATTTCACAGTTCAAAAAACTCTGAAGATTATTAATGAGGCACCATGCAATTAGTTTATACAAAGTGCAGCTAGGAATCATGCATAATGTAAAACAGAAACTGCTAACCGCTGACTCATGGAAGATCATTTAAACTAGCTTTCATGGGTATGAAGAATTGATATTTAACACAAATCCTAAGGAGATTCTTATTGCTTTAACACCATGGAAAGAATTTAGTTTCTTATAGATTTGCTAAGAGGAAAATAGAAGGCAGTTTATGATTAAGGCAGTTTCGAGCCATGTGAATTTGAAAAAGTTGTTTAACAACTTAATAAGCAAACTCAGTTTGCTTATTCAAAATGGTCATAATGATACTTTTCTCAGAAAATTGTTGTGAAAAATTAATTTATAAATTAATGTTAACACCTAGAACGTTAACACATAGTTAATGCCTAACAAAATGT